>NC_064568.1:98480641-98750641 GCF_937001465.1 Orcinus orca | reverse complement strand
AAAACAAAATCACTTCAAGTAATATTTTAAGATTTTTACGAGAAAATACATGACAAATGTTAGAGAGAAGGCCAGTAATTAGATTTTTTTTCTTTAGCTAAGGAATTCTGATATTTCATTTTACATCCAGAGTTAAAGTAGAATAAAGTATTCCCTGCATTGTTCTATTTAAAAGGTACGAATAATATCTAGAAGGTTAGTTCACAATCTGATACAGATCCTAAAAATTGCTAAGATGCATGGTATTCTATGCTTAATAACAATATGCTTAAATAACAATAGAAAGTAAATACATTAATTTTCATACTTTCTCAATTTTTAATGTAAGAAGATTAGACTACATTCATTTAAAACTTGGTAAACTTTTAAAACCAGTAGTTTACAACTGCACTAAACGTCCCTACATTTTACTAAGAAAAAGGTTGACGTGTTGTTTTTTTCACAGCCTTCATCTGAGGTAACGGCAGATATTAGTTTTCTTGACATGGTTCAGTAATTTTGGCACCTCACTCCTTTCAGATCGAGTTAAACATGCTTTTAAATAGATGGATGTGGCCTATTACTAGACCTCATTTCCTTACTAAGGACTTCAAATGAAATTAGGTACTTACTCTCCAATGTTAAAAGGGTCTCAGATATTTTCACAAGTTCACATATTCAAAAAGAACGCAAAGTCTGATCGTGCACACCAGAGATAAAGTCTTTGAGAGGATTACCAAGTGATGGTTTATATTCTGTGACCTCTTTACTAGTAACACATGTTCAAGAGGAAATTGGGAGTGATTTCCGACTTCTCTCCTTTGTCAATTTCCTCACTCTTTTCTCTCCTTTACACATGGGCACCTTTAAGTGGTGTAAATTGCATTTTCCTCCACCCTCTTCTCAATTTAGATTCTCTCTTTCTTGATGAGATTTTATCTCTTTAGCTCATACTAAATAATCCTTCGGTTACATTTTACATCAATTCCTTCATTCATTACCACTTGATAAGTTAGCATACTCATGTGTTATTATTTTTAATAAGTTCACATTAATGTGTTAAGTATCCGTATTGTATCCCAAAAATTAAATTAAAGAAACAAAATTTATTCCCTAGTATCTTCCTGCTTCTCATTGATATCTATTTAGTTCTGAAAAAAGAAAGCAAAATATATAGAAGTCTTAACTAATACTACTATGGATATTCCTCATGGCTTCTTTCCTTCACATTTCTATTTAACTGATATAATATACTCTAACTTTAAAATCAAAATGACCAGTTTCTAGTAACACATTTATATGTGTGCTTAGTGGTAAATCTATTTCTCTTACAGGTTTTTCTCTGAAATTTTGGGAAGGTTCTTCTATCAAATGTAAGTATATGATAGAGTGTAGAAGAAAATAAGTAATACTTTGTGATCTGAACAAAGGGGGAAAAAACTGCCTGAAATTTGTAAGAACTGACAGTGTTTTCGATGATATTTTCCTTTGCATTAAAAAGCAGCAAATATCTTTTGATGCCGACTCGCTCAACTCGAAAGGAAATCAACAATCGAGTAACAAACGCGCGCCACAGCAACAAAATCATTTCTAACCCGTGACAACAAAAACCTAGGAAGTTTGTAAAAGAATGTGATTTGTCGTCAGGAGGCATCGGGTCCCCGGGTGCAGCGCTCAGCTCTGGCTGCCCTCAGAGCCACGGCCGAGGGGCGCGGGCAGCGCGGCTCCAGGCCTGGTGGGCACAGACCAGCAAGAGAGTGAATTCTGCATACTGCACAGCTCATCGCTCAGTTCAGGGCAGTCAGATTGCATCTGGAATCAACCGATTGTGCTTCATGAAACCGTCAGCCCGCATCTGTGTCTGGATGTTTTCTCCCGTCCGGCTGTAAACAAGGCCAGCTCCGGGGTCTTCGCCCTCCTTCACGTGCGCGGAGGACCCCGCAGTCAGACCCGCTCAGCGGCCTCAGAGCCAAAGTTAAAGTTCCTTCTTCCAGACAGCGGTTCCAGGGCGTACCGGGGAGTCATGGGAAGAAGCAACTTTGGAATGAGAGACTCAGGGTCCCTTTTCAGAGGTGCATACCTTAGATTCCTACGTAGCCTGGCGTGGCATGTCTCTTCCACGAAATTAATTTAGGTGTTCCTAACATGAACCACTGTTGTTTTTTTTTCTTCCGCCAACTAGCTCAGTAGCGTCATCATGTTGGGGAGGAGGGGTGGTGGTGATTGTTTTTGTTGTTTCACTGCTCTGGGGCTTTGCTAGGATCAGCCAAAAAAAAAAAAAAAAAAAGGCACGGATAGAAATACTGTCAATCTGGTCCACCTCCAGGAACCCAATCATGCCTGAATTGCTGCGAGGAGAGTAATGATGGTAAACAGGAACAGGTATGTTGGCTTCTGTTCTCCCCTACTTCGGCCATCGTGTTGCGTTTACAATAAAGCAAAATACGGTTTGGAAGCAACATCACCTCAATAATAAAAGGTAGGGGGTGTCATTGAAGCCGTCTTCCTTGGCAAGTGGCATAAAGGTAACATTTAGTGTCCACGACATTGAATTCTCCTAGCCAGCTGGTGTGTCCCTGTTAAGACTTTCATTTATTCGGCTTGAGCTGGAACTCTTTTTGTTCTCCCAGTCTATTACTTTGCCGATTTAAGGGATAACAGCCAAAGTGAAACAGCTTGCAATTTGCACCTGTCTGCTCTAAGCATTCCATGTTAGATTACGTGGGGAGCACACTCTTCACTGCTAATGAGAATAAGACTGGGTAGGGCTGAATGCAACTTTATTGGGAGGGCTTATAGGGTATTATAGTGTTTTTTTCTTCTGTAAATGATCTGATAAGGACCTCTGCATTTTCATCTTTTAGAGCTCCCAGAGTAGAAGAATAACACTCAAAAAATATAAAGTTGCATATTCTTTTTAAAAAAATTAAATGTCATTTAACTATGAACTGAATTAATATTCAGCCTGAGTTGCCTCAGATGAGAAAGAAAACATTTCAATGCTAAATGGTTTCCAAGTTGTTGTAAGATAAAACACCTATACAGACCTTTAATTTGTAAAACTGGCCATGAAAAAAAAAAAAGTAGATAAAAACTTTTTAGATATCTTTCAGAAATGGGACTAGCTTTGGAAAAAAATGTCAAGTGCTTGAAAGTAAACCAAAGTCCTCTGCTTATACTGCCTTTGAAAATTTAAGAACTGAATCGAAAATAAAACTTCAGGTGACTGACTTCCATATCATACATAGATATAGATATATTCATCTAAATCATTATCATGTGAATCACAGATTAAATTTCCAGCAAATGCAAAAATGTCAGCACATATGATTCTCTCCAACCTTTTCTAGAAGTTCTGTGCATCCACCTCAGTTTTGAGTCCTCTGAGGCATTAAATCAGTGGGCTGTCATCTATTTTTCAAGAATTTAAATTAAGCTCATTGCAATGAAAGAATTTTAGTTATGGCTTATAGCATTTTCCCAAACCTTATGTATTTTTTAAAAAATCATCATAATAATGTTTGAATAATTTGGCCAAACATCCTTGAAGATGATCCAAAATTTAGTAAATTATATTTATATACCTTCTTTAATCAAAGGGCCCAATGCTACATTTGGATTCCACAAATTTCTCACATTGGCGCTTCCTGTTGAAATAATCATGACGGGTTAAATGAAGTTGAGGTGTTCACAGACGTGGTCTCGCTGGTAATTACTCTAGTTTAATATGATTGTTGGCCCGCACCTCGCCTGACAGAGAACCTTCCAACTTGTCAGTGATGGACCCTTTCAGCACAGCTTCAGGAGCTCCGCCAGCCACTGCCGAGTCTGGTTAGGTCAAAGGGTTGAGCCATGTGTAATTCAGAACAGAGGAGGTCCCACGGTCACTCCACAAAAACAATTACGCTACTTATTATTTCACTCTAGCCCTTGCCCAAAACTCACAGGCCTCACAGTTTCAGTGCAGTCAATCTAATTCTGCCCCTGGGCGATAAGCCACATGAAAATATGTGGTGCTGTGTTTATAAATCTAATCAAAAATAGAACAGGGGACGGGCACAGTGAAGCCCTACTATGGATGACGGGAAGCCTTGGAAACTCTGAAGGCACTTTTGTTTAACTTCTAGAGACTCTTTTGCTATTACATTGTCTGCTACACTCGTTAATCATCCTCTTTATTCGTAAGTGCTGCAAAAGAGACTACATTTCTGCTCACTTCTGTACTTTCCCTCCACAGATAATATTACAAAAAATAAAGCTTAAAAGGCTGCTTTTAAAGAAAAAAAATAAAAATCAAAGAAGGGGCTACTGTTTTATCAGTCTTACCTGTCTATCCATGTTCTTGGCTTCTTGCCCTTGGCAATGCACAGATTTAAGTCAAGTTCCTCTAAAAAAGAAAAACAGTTGAAAACTAGAATAAATTGGTCCCATTTTAAGACATATTAAGCAATTTGGAGTAGGAGAGATAGAGCTATGATACTTCTTAATGGTCCCCCAAAATCTCAGTATAAAGTCAATAGAATTTGACTTGGTGCCTTTTTTAAAATTTTTTTTAAACTTTATTGAAGTATAGTTGATTTACAATGTCATGTTAGTTTCCAGTGTACAGCACAGTGATTCAATTATACATATACATATTCCTTTTCAGATTATTTTCTCTTATAGGTTATTACAAAATATTGAGTATAGTTCACCATGCTGTACAGATGGTAACTTGTTTTCATTGTTGTTCTTGTTTGCTTAGCTTAGCCTAATAAACTGAGAGCTGGCAAATCGTCACAAGATGTTTTACAAAAGTAATCTGTAGGGAAGGTTCAAACTTCATCTAGACAGCCTATACTTCCCGTGTTTATGCCTAAAATGTGGCCAGTACAGACTGCACTGAAGTTTATGATGAAAACTTGCTGTCACATGCTTTCGGTAGCTTTTATATTTCTCTTTTTAAAAATTAGAATCTCGTTCTGCGACTGTCATAGTAGATAATATCTGATAAAGTCAACGGTAGATATGTGTACTTAGGTAGCAAGCAGATTAAATCCTGAGAACATTATCCAGCAAAGATATGGAACACACACACTTCACCAAAGGAAATGTGTTTGTAGCACTCATAAAACTCCTAGAGTCACGCAATAAGTTATCAAATTCAATTTGTAAGCTATTCCATTTGATATTATTTCAATTGATAAAAATACTACACTAGAATACAATCCGGGGCCAGATGATTATAATAAATGGGAAATGAGTGATAGTCCCAGCATTTGTTAGATTACTGTAAATAGTCACCAAAAGAGCCTTTTAAACTTGGAATTTGCCTTTTGAAATGGTTATCAGTATTTGGCAGTAAAACAAAGTACATCATGTATGAATGATATATATGACATATTTTTTTTTATCCAGAGGTCTCAGTCATAGTTTTAAAAAGTCACTCTACAAAGGGCAAGTGAGCTCTTACATGGCAATCAATGTTGCAAAAGGAAATATTTCAGTCCTTTTAGTGTTAATTTTAAAACTCTTTTTTATGTAAGAGCGACATGAAAGATGCAAAGGGTATATCGATTACTTCCTAAAATAAGGGAAATACGTGTAAAATTATTTAAAAGAAAAAACTGACATCAAAATGAGAAAATTTCAGTCAAGTAACAGAAATTGAAGTTCAACTTGCTTGTTTTTTCCATGGCACAGTGACTGAAGAGGAATTCAAAAACATCTATTACTGGGAATGAACGTGAAGTGGAAATCTGTTTTCTTCTGTTTCCTTGAATTTGGTATCAATCTAACAGCTAATATTTGTCTTTAAAATGTTTGTAATTTGTAAAGTTGGTCATGTTTTTCTCATCATAAATTTATTTGGAGACATAGAATTCAAAACATGCAAGCCAAGAAGCACAGGTTGGCTCTATTCACATCAATACAGTGCTCAGGAGACTCCCAAATGAGGCAGACCACTTCTCTCCCTTCACAGAAGGCTGCATTTTAAACATCTTTCTGCACCAGTATTCAGAATGCAATACTGGTACAGTAAGACTGAGTACAGCTGTGAAATAAGATCACGATCCCTTCATTTTCTCATAGAAAGCATGTAGTTGAATCTAGAAAATACTTTGATAGAACCAAGTGGTGTATCATTTTAAAAGCAGGTGTCACTAGAGAAGTAAAACCGAGTATTCCTTGGTCTCATGAGTAAAAGGTGTGGCAGAAGTTCCCTCCCTGCTTGGAATCTCTGGGAGCTTAGATCAAGTATCATTTGCAATAAGGAATGTCACTCTCCAAGGCTCCATGAGCTGGAATTTGGGGCTTGTAGTCATATGCCTTACAACTGAGAGACAGCCTCCCAAACAGAGGTAATAAAGAATAATCGATGAAAGTGGGGTGTTAAAGTCCCCTACTATGATTGTGTTACTGTCGATTTCCCCTTCTATGGCTGTTAGCATTTGCTTTATGTATTGATGTGCCCCTATGTTGGGTGCATAAATATTTACAATTATCATATCTTCTTCTTGGATTGATCATTATGTACTGTCCTTCCTTGTCTCTTGTAATAGTCTTTATTTTAAAGTCTATTTTGTCTGATATGAGAATTGCTACTCCAGCGTTCTTTTGATTTACATTTGCATGGAATATCTTTTTCCATCCCCTCACTTTCAGTCTGTGTGTGTCGCTGGGTCTGAAGTGGGTCTCTTGTAGACAGCATATATACAGGTCTTGTTTTTGTATCCATTCAGCCAGTCTATGTCTTTTGGCTGGAGCATTTCATCCACTTACCTTTAAGGTAATTATCAATATGTATGTTCCTATTACCATTTTCTTAATTGTTTTGGGTTTGTTACTGTAGGTCTTTTTCTTCTCTTGTGTTTCCTGCCTAGAAAATTTCCTTTAGCATTTGTTGTAAAGCTGGTTTGGTGGTGCTGAACTGTCTTAGCTTTTGCTTGTCTGTAAAGGTTTTAATTTCTCCATCAAATCTGAATGAGATCCTTGCTGGGTAGAGTAATCTTGGTTGTAGGTTTTTCCCTTTCATCACTTTAAATACGTCCTGCCACTCCCATCTGGCTCTCAGAGTTTCTGCTGAAATATCAGCTGTTAACCTTATGGGGATTCCCTTGTGTGTCTTTTGTTGTTTTTCCCATGCTGCTTTTAATATTTTTTCTTTGTATTTAACTTTTGATAGTTTGCACAACAAAGGAAACCATAAACAAGATGAAAAGACAACCCTCAGAATGGGAGAAAATATTTGCAAATGAAGCAACTGACAAAGGATTAACCTCCAAAATTTACAAGCAGCTCATGCAACTCAATATCAAAAAAACAACCCAATCCAAAAATGGGCAGAAGACCTAAATAGGCATTTCTCCAAAGAAGATATACAGAGAGCCAACAAACACATGAAAGAATGCTCAACATCACTAATCATTAGAGAAAGGCA
Organism: Orcinus orca; assembly: GCF_937001465.1. Taxonomy (NCBI): domain Eukaryota; kingdom Metazoa; phylum Chordata; class Mammalia; order Artiodactyla; family Delphinidae; genus Orcinus; species Orcinus orca. The sequence goes on along the minus strand of NC_064568.1, from coordinate 98,743,242 downwards.
AATCAAAACTACAATGAGGTATCACCTCACACCAGTCAGAATACCCATCATCAAAAATCTACAAACAATAAATGCTGGAGAGGGTGTGTTGAAAAGGGAACCTTCTTGCACTGTTGGTGGGAATGTAAATTGATACAGCCACTATGGAAAACAGTATGGAGGTTCCTTAAAAAACTAAAAATAGAACTACCATACCACCCAGCAATCCCACTACTGGGCGTATACCCTGAGAAAACTGTGAATGAAGAAGAGACCTGTCCCACAATGTTCACTGCAGCACTATTTACAATAGCCAGGACATGGAAGCAACCTAAGTCCATTGATAGATGAATGGATAAAGAAGATGTGGCACATAGATACAATGGAATATTACTCAGCCATAAAAAGAAATGAAATAGAGTTATTTGCAGGGAGGTGGATGGACCTAGAATCTGTCATACAGAGTGAAGTAAGTCAGAAAGAGAAAAACAAATACCGTATGCTAACACATATATATGGAATCTAAATTTTTTTTAAAAATGGTTCTGGGGGGGCTTCCCTGGTGGCGCAGTGGTTGAGAGTCTGCCTGCCGATGCAGGGGACACAGGTTCGTGCCCCGGTCCGGGTAGATCCCACATGCCGCGGAGCGGCTGGTCCCGTGAGCCATGGCCGCTGAGCCTGCACGTCCGGAGCCTGTGCTCCGCAATGGGAGAGGCCACAACAGTGAGAGGCCCGCGTACCGCAAAAAAAAAAAAAAAAAAAAAATGGTTCTGAAGAACCTCTGGGCAGGACAGGAATAAAGACGCAGATGTAGAGAATGGACTTGAGGATGCGGGGAAGGGGACGGGCAAGCTGGGACGAAGAGAGAGAGTGGCATGGACATATATGCGCTACCAAATGTAAAATAGATGGCTAGTGGGAAGTAGCCACATAGCACAGGGAGATCAGCTCGGTGCTTTGTGACCACCTAGAGGGGTGGGATAGGGAGGGTGGGAGGGAGATGCAAGAGGGAGGAGATATGGAGATATATGTATAGGTATAGCTGATTCACTTTGTTATAAAGGAGAAACTAACACACCATTGTAAAGCAATTATACTCCAATAAAGATGTTAAAAAAAAAAAAGAAGAAGAATCGAGCCACCGTGAGCTGTAGAAGAATCAGAGAGCATGTGACCTGGCTGTAGGGCATAAAGAGACGTGGGCAATGTATTGGTTCTGGCCTAAACATTGATACCTGAATGTGTGTTCCCAGTGCAATTCCTGGGAATTTAATTTGAAGGCCTCTAAAGTAGGAAAGAACTGCTAAAAAGTAAAATATTGACCCAATTACTAAAAGTTGCGACAAGTAGATGAAGAACATAGGTGTGAGGCCAGTGCCAGAGGCCAGATCGGTGAGAAGGACACATGGACAGCAGAGTGAAGTCTGAGGAGTGGGCACGATTAGGAGACAAATAGAAAAAGATGGACGGAGAAGAGCTATGAGCACAGAGGGGCGATGAGAATGATAAGTTCAGAGAACAATGGGTAGAATTTGTCAGCAAATCATAATTTCAATAAATTAGTGCGTTATGAACAGCCACCACACCCCCTAAAAACCTATCACTTGTATAACTCGCAAAAGATGGAGCCAATCAGAAAACTGATATATTTGCCAAACTATCTGTATGACCTATATTGTCAAGAAAGTCCAAAGTAGCATTCTTTTCATTAGAAAAGAAAGAAAAGAAAAATAACAGTTATAAACGTTATCAATTTATCAAGCCAAACCTTGTTTTTGGCTTTTCAGGAACACTTGACTTAATGAACTAATGAGCACCATTATGGAATTTTCACTCTGGCTACAACTTTGGACCACGGAGTAGCATGTTTGTTGAAATTCAAGCAGCCTACAATAGGAATCACGTTTTAAAATCTGGCCTCAAACTTGCAAGCAGGTTGATAACTGCAATATAACCTGCTTGCAAGTAACCCGCTGACCATATCCTGTTGGGCCCAGGTTAATAATCACTAAAAATCTAATTTGTACAGTCACTTTTTTTTTGGTTTGTTTTAAGGCTGATCTTAAAATGGCTTTCACTGAAATTGTTGACCTTGTATTGCAAATTAAATCCTGGCATTGCCAAATCTCTGACAACTGGTTCATTGCTTCCAGAGAAGGGAATTAGCATGGCTACAGCTGTCATTCCATTGCATTTTTCTTCTCAAGCAGACCAGCAAGGGCAAAAATGGTGTTAGACAGAGGTCGCAAGCCAGATTCTGTCTGCAAACATGTTTTGTTTGACCTCCACAGTAATTTAAAACATATTGAGCCAATATTTTAAAATAAGAAAATTGCAGTCAAAATCCGACTTCTGGCTTCTCTTGGAAAATTAAAAAATTCGGCAACATTGATGGTGCGTGGTGGCAGCATGCTCTTTAGGCAGTGTTATTAATGTCTAGGGTCCCCACTCTCCCTGTTGCAGACTACAAACCAAAATGTAAGCTCCATAAAGGCAAGTCTTGCTGACTTCACTGCTGCATCCTCAGAGCCTAGAATAGAGCCTGGCAAGTGGTGGGTGCTTGGCAAATATTTAATGTTGAAGGAAATGATCTCAGGAGCAGACAGGTAACTTTAATGGGTGACTTTTTAAAACAGTAGACAGTGCCCAGGAACTGTCACAACATGCCTCAATCTAAAAAAAAAAAAAAAAAAAAAAAAAAAAGGGGGGGAAGGTCAAATAAATTCTGCCGGTCCTTAGGCAGAGAGAGAGACAGAGTACTCACATATCATTCTGCTTGCTCTGCTGTTTTTCTTATAAAGAAATATTTCTCTGTATCCCTGCCACTCTCAAAAGTAAAGCCACAAGTGTCAAGGAAAATGATAGTGATCACAGACCCAGCACACTTCACTCATTTATATTTCTTGCCTGGCCTCTACAGACATCTGAATTTGATACCTCTGGGAGAGACATGAGAGTAGGCTGACACCCATAATAACAAACTGGTCTACTAGCACTCCTCTCTCATTCTGCCCAGTAGTTTTCTGTACTACAATCTAAATCTATATTAGAGCATAAATTAAAAGGGGAATATAAAACCTACCTGGGAAAGTCACTAGTTAAACCTAACACACTATCACTTAAATAAAGAGTCAGAGTAACACTGTGGAATAAACTTGTGTTTACAGCTAGAAAGACACTGGCGCAAATCTCTTGCACATGCGGAAGTTGCTTAACCTCTGAAAGTCTCCAATTTCTGTGCATAATAGTTGAGAAAATTTTAAAATTATATATGCCAGACTTCCAGCTTCCACTTAAGGTATAGAAAGCTGGAAAGGATGTTGCTGCCAAACATAAAGCAAAAAAAAAAAAAAAAAAAAATCCTGAATGTCTGCAAATTCACAACTTTTATGAAACCCACCAGGCAGCTGAAGTCACAGCATAACCAACTAATCCAAAATCTAAGGAAAGACCAATGCCTCTAAGGAGTAACAGGCTGCAAGCACTTGCTTACTGGAGCAGACATGGAACCCCTCAGAAGCCAGTAAGGAGAATTCAGCTAAACATTTTTAACAAACTTCTGAAATTGTTAACCAGGTCTGAATGTCACCTAGTGTGAGAATATAGAACCTGTGGGATCTTCAGACACAAGGGTAATTCACGAATGTTCACAGGCTCTTCTCCATGGACCTCCTGGGTTCTCAGGAGAAAACTGGGTACAAGGTGAGAGTTCAGAGCAGTGGTTCTAATTAGGGGCAATTATACCTCCAAGAGGATATTTGGCAATGTCTGGAGACAATTTTATTTCCATAGCTGGAAGGATGCTACTGGTGCCCAGTAGTTAGAGGCCAGGAACACTACTAAACATTTTGCAATACATAGACTAACTCCCTACAACAAAGAACCATCCAATCCAAAATGTCAATAAAGCTGCCATTGAGAATCAGAGAAAACCTCTCTTGTGATGGAATAGAGCCACTGTAGAAAACTGCAAAGGCCCACCTGGATACTCCACCTTTATCTCCCTTCAGGAACAAAAGCCTTCATTTTCCGGAGAATGTCAGTAAACCCTGTTGCCCCCGGCCAAGGTTAAGACCCATTGCAGCTGAGAGAAGAGAACACAAATATACCCTCTAGCCCTGGAGTAGGGGCAAGAAAACATCCTGGACCAAACTCTTCAAAGTCTCCTACCTAAGAAAGAGGGGCAGGATCTGAGATGACCCCATCCTTGGGGCACAGAGACACAGCTCCTTCCTGAGAAGAATACCTGCTCAGCTTACCATGAGGCTACCAGGCACTGAGCAGCAAGTAACATCAGTGTACAGCTGGGAGAGTGGAGACTATGGAGACATGCTCCCTCAAGTGCAGTCACAATGGAAAAACTCAAACTTGAGGCTTGAGCAGACACTGAGGAACCTTCTCTGAAAACCAGCCATCATTCTAAGCACAAGTTAAAACTAAGACTAAGACAGGAGCTAAGTCTGTGGTACACTGATGATAACCCTAACCCTAACCAAGCCCAGTTCAAGTACTCATGAGACGGATCAACCTCCCACATGGAAAGACTAACAAAATAAAAGATATGCCATTTCTGGGCATGAATAATATCTACTTCAGTCTCTACTGTTCTACCCTAGATAACCAGCTTTCAAACACTGTTAGGTGACAAGTGAAAAAGCAAAGAAAAACAAAACACCCTGCCAAGAAGACAAAGCGATCAACAGAGGCCGACTCGGATCTGACCCAGATGTCAGAACTACCAGAGAGAGAATTGTAAATAATATAACTAGATAAAGTGACGTACGTCATCAAGATGGCAACATAGGTGATTCCTGACTTCAGTTCTCCTTTACAAGAAGATAGCAACTATCCATGGACCAGACACCACTGTGAAAATCCCAAAACCCAGAGGGTGAGGCTGAAATATACCCCTGGACAACAGAGATCCAGAAGGACAGCATTACAAAGACAAGAGGAGCGGTTTCACTGACTGCATCAACCCTCCCCCAGGCCGACACAATGCTTAACCGAGGGCTCCCCTGGGCCTACAGTTTCCCCAGTATGAAAAAGAAAACCCAAGGCGGATATTCAGCTTATCCAGCATTGAGGGATGTTTCCTGGGAGACTCACTTGGGTCTGACCTCCTGGGAATCACTGGGGGAACCTCTGGAGCTCAGCCACTGGGGATCAAATAGAGATGGAGAAGGTGTCAGAGCTTATAGCAACCGCTGCTCAGACCTTGTTGACACCAGGTTCCTGCTCACCACAGTGTCCAAGAAGAGATCCCAGCTAGCAGCTCTGCCCATTTTCACAGCCAAGCTGGTGGCCCCATGCGGGCAGAAAGCTCAGTTGACAGTTCTGTCTGTTCGAATCCCAAGCCAAAGAGCTAAGTGTCCATGGAGCACATCCTATGGCCCACCAAGCAAGGGTACAAACTTGCAGTCCCATCCAACTTCCGAGCATAACCTCCAGTCCTGCCCCATCGGGAAACACGCCACAGATGCCCAGTAGGTGCAGAGCACATCCTATAACCTAGATGGGCAGCGACCCAAGCCAGCAGCCTTGCCCAATTGTTGACCCTGACCCTGCATAATCACGGAGCCTAAATAACGACCCAGAGCAGCCTCAGAGCCCAGTCTACAGTAATGCTCAGCTTCAGAGTCCAGCATACAACCCCACTCAGCAGTGGAGCCCAGCATATGGCCCTGCTTGATTAGTGAATACAGACTGTGGCTTTGCCCAGGCATGGAGTCACAGAGCATATAGCCTGCGATTCCACCCAACCTGGGATTACAGACAGCAACTTTGTCTAACTGTAGAGCATGGTCTCCAAGCCAACTTAACTGTGGCTACAGCTGGAGGCCCCACCTGACCAGAGAGCCAAATTAGCAATCACCCCCAACAGCAAACCACAGCCAGTGACCTACTGGATTGCATGAAAGTCATATATCGGATAAGGGGTTAATATCCAAATTATATAAGGAACTCATGTAACTCAACAGTGAAAAAAAATCAATTAAAATATGAGAAAAAGACCTGAATATACATTTTTCTAAAGAAGACATACAAATGACCAACAGGTACATGAAAGGGGGATCAACATCACCAATCATCAGGTAACTGCAAATCAAAACCACAGTGAGGGGGTTTCCTTGGTGGCGCAGTGGTTGAGAATCCGCCTGCCAATGCAGGGGACACGGATTCAAGCCTTGGTCTGGGAAGATCCCACATGCCGCGGAGCAACTAGGCCCATGAGCCACAACTACTGAGCCTGTGCTCCGCAACAAGAGAGGCCGCGATAGTGAGAGGCCCGCGCATCGCGATGAAGAGTGGCCCCCACTTGCCGCAACTAGAAGAAGCCCTCGTGCAGAAATGAAGACCCAACACAGCCAAAAATAGATAATAAATAAATAAATAAATAATTTTAAAAAAACCACAGTGAGGTATCACCTCACACCTGTTTGATAAGCTGTTATCAAAATGACAAGTGATAACAAGTGTTGGTGAGGGTGTGGAGAAAAAGGAACCCTTGTGATCTGTTGGTGGGAATGTGAATTGGTGCAGCCACTATGGGAAGCAGTATGGAGGGCCCTCAAAAAATTAAAATAGAACTACCATATGATCCAGCCATCCCACATCTGGGTATATATCTGAAGGAAACTAAATCACTATGTCAAAGAAGCATCTGTAACCCCATATTTACTGCAGCATTATTTACAATAGCTAAGACATCTAAACAACCTAAATGTCCATCAATAGATGAAGGGACAAGGAAGATGTGGCTCAGATATGCAATGGAATATTATTCAACCATACAAAGGAAGGAAATTTAGACAGAGACAAATAATGTATGATCTCATTTATATATGGAATCTGAAAAAAAGAAAAAAACCCACATAAACAGAAAGTAGATTTGTCACTGCTGGGGTGGAAGTATGGATGTCAGGGAAATGGCTGAAGATGGTCAAAGTGTATAAACTTCCAGTTCTAAAATAAATAAGTTATGTGATCTAATTTATAGCATGGTAAATATACAGTACTGGTAAATATACAGTACATGGTAAAAATACAGTAACGTATTTTTTACTTGAAACTTAAGTGAGTAGATTTTGAAAGTTCTCATTACCAAAAAAAGGTAAGTATGTGAAGTGATGGATGTGTTAACTAACCTTACTGCGGTAATCATTTTGCAAAATCTGTGTATATCAAACCATCATTCTGTATACCTTAAAATTACATGGTGTTATATGTCAATTATATCTCAATAAAGATGGAAGAAAACATGTAATTAATGTGTTAAAAGCTCTAATATAAAAGGTGGGCAACGTAATGAATATACGAGGAATTTCAGCAGAGAGATAGAATAATAAAGAATCAGATGGAAATGTAGAAATGAACAATATGGTAAGAGAAATGCAGAATGCCATCAATAGACTTATTAGTAGTCTCAGTACAACTGAGAATAAAATCAGTTGAACTCAATCTCTCAGCAACAGAAATTACCCAAATTAAAACAGAAAGATAAAAAGACAGCAAAAAAACAAAACAAAACAAAATAGAGCAGAGTATCCAAAAGTAGTAGGAAAATTCCAAATGGACTACCACACCTGTAATTTTGAATATAGAAAAAAAGACAGATAGGCAAAAAAATCATCAAAGGAATAATGACTAATAATTCCCTCAAATTAATTACAGACACCAAAGCAGAGATCAAAGGAGTTCAGAAAACACCAAGTAGGATAAAACACACACATGTATACACATCATATACAAACCACTGAAAACCAACAGCAAAGAAGAAATCTTGAAGCTAATCAGAGAAAACAGGCATATCACACATAGAGGAACAAAGTTAAGAATTATAATAGACTTCTCATCAGAAACTCTGCAAGCCAGAAGAGTGTGGACAGACATCTTTAAAAGTGCAGAGAGAAAAACAACACTAAGTTTAAAAATTCTATAGCCAAGGAAACTATCTTTCAAAAATGATGATGAGGGATATGGATATGGCAGAATGAAGAGATGGTCAAATCCTAGCCCCCAAGAAACAATCTAAATTTGGAAGGGGGAAAGATCTAAAACAATAAATTCAGTCTCTGGAAAAAGACCAGAGGTAAACAACAGATGGAGAAACATGCATTTGTGGAAAACTGCAGAAATTAAGGAAAGTACTGTGGGTACATCCTTGATCAAGGTTGCTCCAATATCTGCAGTGCCCCCTCACACCACTCCAGCTGGGCCAATGTAGTAGTGCTTCCAAGGAAGGACTGGCAATAAAAACCAGCAGTTTCACTGTTGTGGAAGGGGATTTTGGTGCTGAGGACAGAAAACCCATACTCAGTTACATTGTGAGTGAGAGTAGCAAAATCAGTGGGAAACAAGTGATGACAGCCCATGGCTCTACTACCCTGAGTTGCAGTCCCACTTGGGGTGAGCAGTAGACCATTCAACTCATCAGAAAATTGACAAGGAGATCCTGGAGTTGAGAGAGCCAAAGAAGGGCTAAATGGGTACTCCATGGATCCCTGTTGACCGGGAGGCTGCGCACATGTGCAGGGAAGACTCAAGAATATCCAAGCTACCTGCACATCCCCAGTTGACTTGGATGCTATGCAGATCTGCAGGAAAGACCCAGGAGGACCTGGCAGAAAGTAAGTCTGTGAATTTTTGAAAACTGAATTTTAAACCTGTTCCCAGTCCCACACCCAGATCCATCAGCAGAGGAGGGAGATCTTACAGACTCAAGGTGTCTGTGGGCCATCACTGGTTGACCACCGTGCTATGCAGACACGGAGGAGCCTCTATAAAGCCAAGCTAAGACTGTTTATTAAAGTTTTTAAAAAACTGAGCAGAGACAGAAGCAGCCACACATCACAGGGAAGACAGATTCAACAGATTAAGTTCAGAAACATTACTAAAAACAAAATAAATGAAAACAAGCCAAACAATGAAAACAAAACAGCAGCAATAGTCATCCTCGAGGCAAAAACTCAAAATCGTATTTGCTGCACCATATTATCTAAGATTCAGGTTTTCAACAAAAATTTATAGGACAGTGAAGAAGTAGAAAAGTGTGACCTATATTCAGGAAAATAAGCTGTCAACAAAAATTAACTCTGAGCGGGTAAGGAAGTTGTATTCAGTAGACAAAGACTTCAAAGCATTTTTTATAAAATGTTCAAAGAATTCAAAGAAACCATGGCTAAAAAATTCAAGGAAAATGTATTAACAGACTCAAATATAAGAAATCTTAAAAAAAAAAAAAAAGAAACTATAAAAACGGTCAGACGGAAATTCCAGAATTGAAAGACGTAATGATTACAATGAAAAATTCACTAGATGGGTTCAACAACTCATGAAATGAGATAGTAGAGAAGGAATTAAGAATATTAAAGATATATCCATAGAAATTATCCAATTTGAAGAAGAGAAAGGAAAAATGTGGAGAAAAATGAACAGAGCTTCAGAGACCTATGAGATATCAAGCATAAGCAGCATACCTGTAATGAGAGTCCTAGGAAGAGATAAGAAATATAAAGGGGTAGAGAAGATACCTGAAAAAATAATGACCTAACAGCAGAGCATCAAAATCCATGAAATGAGACTGACAGCGAAAGAAGAAGTAATTCAACAACATAATCGGACACTCTCAGCAACTGATAGGACTAGAAAGAAAATCAAAGGGGATATAGAAGAATGCCTCTACTAACCAACTTGACTTACCTGAGTTTTATGAGAACATCTAACCAACAACAGCAGAATAAACATCTTTTAAGTGCACGTGGAATAGTCTCTAGGAGATACCATATGCTAGGCCATAAAATAAGTATCAAAAAGTTAAAGAATTAAAGTAATTCAAAGTATGTTCTCTGACATCAAATGAATTAAATTAGAAATCAAGAACAACAAAAATTGAAAATCTATAAATATTTGAAAATGAAACAATCCACTCTAAATAACTCAAGGTTCAAAGAAACCGCAAATGAACTTAAAAAATAATTTTAACTGAACTAAACTGAAAACACAAGATATCAAAAAAACATGGGATGCAGCAAACAGTGTTTAAAGAGAAATTTATAGCTTAAAATAGCTGCATTATAAAAGGAGGTCTTAAATCATTAATCTACATTTTCACTTTTTTTTTTTTTTTTGCGGTACGCGGGCCTCTCACTGTTGTGGCCTCTCCCGTTGTGGAGCACAGGCTCCGGACCCGCAGGCTCAGCGGCCATGGCTCACGGGCCCAGCCGCTCTGCAGCATGTGGGATCTTCCCGGACCGGGGCACGAACCCGTGTCCTCTGCATCGGCAGGCAGACTCTCAACCACTGCGCCACCAGGGGAGCCCTACATTTTCACTTTAATGAACTAAAAAAAGAGTAACAAATTAAATTCAAAGCAAGAAAAAAAGGAAAAATTTAAATTAAAGTGAAAATCAATAAAAAAGAGAAACAATAGAGAAATTTATTGAAACCAAAAGTCAGTTCTTTTAAAATATCAACAAAATTGATACAACTTAAACCAGACTGACCAAGAAAAAAAGAGAAAAGACATAAGTTATAAGAATTAGCAATGCAAGTGGGACATCACTATAGACCCTAATCAAAGTTTAAAAGACTACAAGGGAATATTCTCAATGACCTTATACTAATAAATTAGAAAACTTAGAGAAAAAGGGCAAATATCTAGAAATTACCCAACTTGGTTCAAGAAAAAAAATAGAAATTCAATGTACTTAAAACAAGTAAAGAAGTAAAGAATTTAAATTAGTAATTTTAAATATTCCCATTAAAAAAAAAAAACAGCCCAGGTCCAAATGACATCAGTGGACTGAATTTGATCAAATATTCAAATAGTAACCATTCTTCACAAACTCTTTCAGAAAATAAAAGAGGAAAGAACAGTTGCCAATTTTATTTTATGATACCAAAGCCAGGCAAAGACTCTGCAAGGAAAGAAAACTACAGATCAATACCCTTTATCAATATAAATGTGAAAATCCTTAACAAAATATTAGTAAACCAAATTCAGCAACAAAACAAAAGAATGAACTTATATCCAGTACTGGGTACAGTGCCCCTCCAAAATTCAGGTCCACCTGGAACCTCAGCATGTGACCTTATTTGAAAATAAGGTGTTTGCAGATATAATTAGTTAAGATGAGGATATACTGGATCAGGGTGAGCCTTAAAGCCAATGCTGGGTATCCTTATAAGGGGGAGGAGAGAGCACACATGGAGACACAATGAAGAAGTCCATTTGAAGGTTCAGGCAGAGATTGGAGTTATGCTGCCACAAGCCAAGGAACACGGAAGGTTATTGGCAACCACCAGAAACCAGAAGAGGCAAGAAAAGATTCTTCTCTAGAGTCTTTGAAGGGAGCATAGCCCTGCTGATATCTTAATTGCAGACTTCTGAAGTAACTGAAAAATTAAATGCAGAACTGGGAGAGAATAAATGTCTGTCATGGTCTTTTGTTATGGCAGCCCAAGGGAACTAATAGGGATCCTTACCTAATACCATCCACAAAAATTAACTCAAAATGGATCATAGATCTAAATGTAAGAGCTAAAACTATAAAAATTCTAGAAGAAAACATAAAAGAAAATGTTTGTGACATTGTCCTATTGACAATTAGGTATAACACCAAAAGAATGATCCATTGAAAAAATGGGAAAATTGGCCTTCAGATTAAAATTTTATGCTCTTTAAAAGATACTTGTGGGCTTCCCTGGTGGCGCAGTGGTTGAGAGTCCGCCTGCCGATGCAGGGAACACGGGTTCGTGCCCCGGTCCGGGAAGATCCCACATACCGCGGAGCGGCTGGGCCCGTGAGCCATGGCCGCTGAGCCTGCGCGTCCGGAGCCTGTGTCCGCAATGGGAGAGGCCACAACAGTGAGAGGCCCGCGTACAGAAAAAAAAAAAAAAAAAGATACTTGTATTAGTTTTTCATTGTGACATAACCATCACCAAAAACTCAGCAGCTTGAAACAGCACCCATTTATTACTATAGATCAAAAATCTGGCATGGCATGGCTGGGTCCTCTGCTTAGACTGAAATCAAGATGTCAGCTGGCTATATTCTCATCTGGTTTGAGGTCCTTTTTTAAGCTTATTGACATTAATGTCAGAATTCAGTCATTTGCACCCGTAGGACCAAAGTCCTGAATTCTTGCTGGCTGTCAGTTGGAAACCATTTTCAGCTTCCAGAGGCAACCACACTTCTTATCATGTGGCCCTCCTGTCTGCAAGACAGCAATAGTATATCGAATCCTTCTCATAATTTGAATCTCTTTGACTTCCACTTCTACAACCAGCCAGAGAAAACTTTCTGCTTCTAAAGGGCGCATGTGATTAGATTTGCCTACCTGGATTATATCTTACAATCAGCCGACTTGGGACTTTAATTATTGCAAAATCCCTTCACAGCAGTACCTATATTAGTGTTTGATTAAATATCCAGGGGACAGAAATCTTGGAGTACCTTTATACAAGGGAAATTTGGACACAAAGACAGCTATGCATAGAGGGAAGACTATGTGAAGACACAGGAGGAATGCCGTCTACAAGCCAAGGAACACCTAAAGCTACCAGAAGCTAGAAGAAAAGAGTGGAACAGATTCTCCTTGTGGTACTTTGTTATGACAGTCCTAGCAAACTAGTATGCTATGCATGATTAAAATGTATCTCATTTATACTCTTCTCCTTTCCCTTCTCTCTGCATCACTTCAAATTATGGACGTTAATTGGATTCCACGATTGTCATACCTTCTAATGGTTACATTGAATAATATTGAACCTCTATTAGTCCATAACATAAAAAGAGTATCTCATCACTTCCTACTTTTATAAGATGAGCATCTTAGGGTCCACATCCCTCCTACACCTTTCTTCCAATCTTTTATCTCCAAATCTCTTTCAACTATACTCACTTTTTTTCAAGAATGGAAATGTACATTCTGTTATAACCATAATAATTATAGCATTTTTTTGCTTTGTCTATAAATTGATTCTAACAACCAAAACCTGATAAGCTTTATAATTGTGACTGTATTAATAAAACTTATGGCAAGACTATGTTGGTCGATAAATTATTTTTCCTCTTATTACAATGTCATGACCCCTGTGCTACTCAAAGGAGAATGGATTTGGCATCAAGGTTAAATGGCCCTTTCATCTAATGTTTATGATTCTCACTTCCCCATCAATCTTCTTTTTTGTTCCTCTCTTTCTCTGAAACTTCAATTCATCAAATATTTGATTCCCTGGGTGGAATCTCTGCTTCATTTAACTATCTTTCCCGTATTTTCTAAATCTTTGACAGCTTTTTTTTCTACATCCTGGAACATTTCTTTAACTTTGTCTTACAACTCTTTTATTGAGTCTTTTTTTTTTTTTTTTAGTTTCCAGTTAGACTTAATTTCTAAGAGTTCTTTTTGCTATCTGATTTTTTTTTTGGCATCCTATTATTGTTTTAGGAATGCAATACCTTCTTTAATTTCTCCAAGGAGAGTTTGTTTTGATTTGTTTTGTTGTAATTTCTCCACTATCTTAATTGCCTCCATTGCTCAGGATAAGTTTTTTAGTTTGCTTTTCACAGTCTTTCCATTTCATACTGCTGTTTTTCCTCAAATATTTGACAATCCTTGGTTGACCATCTACATTTAAGTACAAGAGAAGTGAAAGGCTAACAAATTCTTATGTATGCGAGTGCAACCTCTTTTTAAGGTAGACAGCCATAACTTCAGGATAGAAAGATAAGGAGGCAGCCATTAAACTGTCCTCTTACATGTGAGCATAAAGCCCCAGGGTCTGTAAAACTTGTCCAAATATTCTCAGACAACTGCTTCAAAACATTTAAAGAAGAATCTCTTCAGTTTCCTCCTATTGATAAATGCCTGACTGTCCACCATTCCAATGATTTTAATTATATTTTGTTTGTTGTCATATTCCCAAAAAGAACTCTGAAAAACTAGGTATCCTTTAGATGACTTTGGGTTCACATACAAAATGTTTCATCATAAAGTAAACACTTGCTACAAATGTAATTTCTGGTATACTGTAAATACTGAAATTTTTAAATAACTCTGTTACATCACTTTTACAGATCTCATAAATGTATCCAATGGAATCTATATGCAATATTCGATACCCTCTATTGCCCATTTTCAAAATACATGAACTAGCTCTTCTTTATTGTTGATAACTTGTAACATTCCTTTTTCAACTTGGACTCCTATTTCTATTTCACTTCCCCTACGGAAATTTATTGTTATATTCTCATTTGTTATATATTGGTGCTTGAATAAACATATATTTTGTTGAACACTCTATATTCAGCTGCAACAAAAATATATATAAATTGAAATTATACTTTTTTCTGCATTCTATAATCCTAGAATCCTTTCTTAACTTTTTCTTCTCAATTAAGCTATAATTAGTTCACAATTGAGCAAAAGTATAAATACAGCATATAACAACTATTGATACATAATTATCAAACACAAAATGTAAAAATGCCCCTAAGTAAAAGGAATGATACAGGGCCCCTCCGTTCAGTTCAGCATCTTATGCCCTGCACAACTGCAGGGGGCGCCATTCAACCCAAAGCCTGCGTGAGCATCATCCTTGAAGTAGCGCATCTGTACAGGTATAAGCAGCAGCCGCGTGTGGGATGTTTTTGTTCAATCAGCTCATTTGTTTAGAATATTACTGACATATATTTCAGCCGCAATTTGGTTGCTATTTTTCTGGATATATACATTGAAAAACATTGTTCATATAAATAAAGAAATGAAAATGGAAGGACTTTTGTTACAATTCGTGGAATCATCAAATTATTTTTAATAATCTATGAGTTGTCTCTATCTGTGCCTGAAGACCCCCTCCCCATACCCCTTTACATGCAAGAGTAAGCATTGTGTGTGAAGGAGGAAAAGAGGTGGCGGGGGAGAACTCTGGTTTCGTTCTCAACTTTCAAATAGACCTTGTATTTGCAATTCTGCTCTCTTCTACTGATCAACTCCCTGGGGTGTTGCTGGATCTACTGGTTTCCTCTCCCCCTGCCACTTCCTCCAGGTGATCACTTTTTTGATCCTGCTTCATCAACCAATGCAGTTCAACTATTTTTCCTTTTCCAGAAATTCATTGTCATCTCTTATCTGCAGATCCCTACCATCTACATGCTTTTATTAGTCTTTTACTAACCTTTTAATAAAAACTCAAGAGAAATATGAGAAAAAAAAAAAATATATATATATATCTTGAACCAAAAACTCATAGAAAGGCCATATTATATTCACCAGCTAAACTAAACAGACCACTAAAATATGTCCTACCCAGAGCAGTGAAGGTCCTTTTAGTGCCTGTTCAGGGTGGCCCAGCTGTTCGTTCCACCACTAAGCCTTGCCGTTTTCATCATTAAAATGAACTGTGCCTAATGGAGCCCACAAAGCACTACACTAGTGACTGTGGTTAAAGTCATAGGGTCAATGAATACAAGCCCATACCTGCTTTATCCTAGCAAGAATTCAGCTTTCAATTTTCCTAGCACCAAACAGAAGAAAAATTCCAAACTGCATTTACAAGGTAGTACCAGTAGGGAGGAAAAGATTGCCTTTAGCAAGCACAAGTCTTTAGAAAGCACACCTGTTTCTTTGTTATTGATAGTGTGATGAACTGATCCCTAGAATCTGATTGAGAACATTGGTACATAAATCTTGTCACATGTACAGTTCCAGAAACATCACTGCTAGTAATGCATAGCATATTTCAACGGCCCCTGGCATGCATTTCTGGATTAGTGTCACATAGCGGTTCACATGAAACAACAAGCGCCATTTGTTTATACGGTCACACTTCTATCCTTCACTTTCCTTCAGATTCAACTTGACATGGGCTTTACGTATCAATAAACACATCGGTGTGGGTTTACATTTCTTCGTCAGGTATCCAGGAACAAAATATAGGTTGATTCACAAGGGGAATTAATGTCATGAAAGGATATTTTTGTTACCAAAAGAAGCAAATATTATTACTTATTCAGTGTGCCCACTACCTGAACTGTTCACTTGTTTATTCCCTCAATCATTCCACCATATTTATTGGGCACCTAGTATATGAAGGACACTGTTCCAATGTAGTAGGTGACAATGATCCCAGTCCCTAAGGAAATTACAGCCAGGGGGAAAAATAACTAGCACATAAATAATAGCAACTTCAAATAGAAAGGCACAACCAATGAGATAAAGATAACACAACTAGTCATAAAGAAACCACTGAGAAGTTGACCAAAGCCTGAGATCCCTCAAAAAATTAGACAGAGGTGGAAAAAAAAATTCAAACTCATTGGAAATGTAAGTATTAACAACATGGTGATTGATTAGGGACTGAGGCTTTACATATATGATATCATTTCATCCTCACTACAACCCATAAGGGAGGGCTACATTATCCCCACTTTACAGATAAGGACACTGAAACTCCCAAGAGGTTAGGTGACATGCCCAAGGCCACCTAGGAAGCTGTGATCCAGGTTTCAAAGGCCAGTGTGCCTTCACTGCCTAGACCACTCTCTTAGCTGAGTTGCTCACCTGTCACTTAGCATCTTTGACAGGCATTAAGGCCTAGAGTTGCTCCATGTGAGGTAAGTGGGGAAAAGCAAATGAAAAATTTATTATGACTGAAAAATGTGTCTTTTAACTAAGGGAAAGCTAAAACCTCTTACATTGATTCCTAAGTGAATTTTTGACTAACATTCATGTGCCTAAGTTCCCCAGTTAAAGTTCTAAACTGGCCCAAAACATTAATATTTACAAACGAAAAATAGCACTGAAAATTCCACAGATTGTAAAGAACTTAAGGAAACGTCCCCCACCTTCCTGGTTCACACAACTTCATATCCAGTGGTCAGTTGGGAAAATAGGAAAGACAGCTCATAACTATTGGAACTCTATCTTTCTAGTTCACAGTACACTACAAAATATTCGGTCTGACTAAACTGTTTCTTTGATTGCTATTTTGTTATTCCCAACATTATAACTATACACACACACACACAAATAGTGTTTCACATATATAGATTTTCACATATATATTTGGGTTTTTTGGTGGCTTACTTTTAACAAGCTCTTAAGAAGAAAATTCACTTTTTCTATCCTCTGAATACTATCTAAAGGGAGGTTATTATCTAGAACCTGCCTTATTTTGTGTATGTGTGCTGTATATACTTGTTTCAATGGATAAAACCAAAACCTTAGAACTGTCTGTATTTTTAAAATACTTCTTTTGAATCTACGAAAATCACAAAAATAATGTAACCTTTTCAAACTGTGCTAAATAATTTAGATTCAGTTTCTATTATTCCTTTGTCTCCTGGGTCACAGAGATATGGGCGGTTTGTAATCTAAGCCAGTGGCTCTCAAACTTCAGTGTACATTCAAATCACCTAGAGGGCTGCTGGGCTGGCCCACTGCACTTACACCACTAGCAAGTTTGGAGGTGATACTGATGCTACTGGTTCAAAGACTAGCCTGTCAGAACCACAGCATTAAACCAATCTGAACAAGAAAGAGCACTGAACTAGGAATCAAGAGACCCAGACTCTAATCGTAGATCTGTCACTGTCTTGCCAGGTAACTTTACTGAAGTCATTTGACCTCTCTCAGATTCTGTTTCTCCATTAAATGACATACTTTAATTAAATAACTTCTAAAAATCCCATGTCATTCTATAATTCTGTAACTGACCCAGAAGATAGAGACTACTCGACCATGCATACCAAACGATTTGAAAGATCAGTTCTTAACAGCTAACACAGTCATTCTGTTTCAAGAAAAAAATATGCTATTGTTCCATACTGTCAGTTCTGCAATAATGCCATATATGCATTCCTAAAAATCATCACATTATGCTAAATTTTGAAAAAAAAAGCATGATTTATGGGTAAAATGGGATTAGGGACACAACACTAAAAAATGTTAATCAGTGACTCATAGGAAAAAAAAGATAGGAACCTAATAACAGTAGCAGGGTTTCCTACAGGTTCAATGGTTAAGCAATGCACAAATGCTACAATAAATATGACACTTTACCTTGGAAAAGACTTGAAGTTTGCTGTGGACTTGGGCTGGGAAGAGTTGCAGCCTGTGAATTATTTCGAAGTGGTGGAAGGAAGGTGATCTGAAATAGAAAGTTGTAACAGCAGATATGGACAGATGTAACCCATTGATCTCACTTGGGAGTTGGCATGAACATCACAGTTCAACAACCTTTTGCAGCCTTAAACCCTGGGGCATGTTTTCCTGTCTTGGAGATGAAGGTCCTTCAAAGCATGCATCTATAGTAGATACCTGTTTCATCAAACTTGAAAATTAGGTCCAATGTGTAGCCTCCTTCTTCAATTAACTTCTGTATCACTGCTGGAAATACTTTCTCATCTCTGCTCACAACTTTGCCCAACAGCCAAGGGTTTTGGAAATTGCAGCAACATTTAAAGCTACTACAACAGTCACTACTGGCACCAAAAGGACCTGGATTTGGCAATTTCCATTTAAGGTCTTCAAGTATAAATAGTGCTTTCCTTTTGTATATGCTTGGCGACTTGAACCAAAACGCTTAGATTCATCTGGGATGTTGAAAGAGGTGAGTTTTTTTTTTTTTTTTAATGTAGAAAAAAATCACAAACTCAAAGAATAGCAAAAGACAACCTTCAAGGTTAATGCTACCTGGGAGATGTCTGAGGTGTGTCCGTGTGTATGCTTTGTGTATTTCTACATGTTTTGGTTTATGGAAGAAATATGCTTAAACAAACTCAAAATTCACATTTTATACTAAAATTATTCCATAACATCATTCACATTCATATTTCCAAAACAGGTGCTTGGCAAAATGAATGCACTTTTGATGACAAATATTACAGCCTTGATGTTGGAAATGCCATACGGTCAGGTATAGAATATTGTGAATCTTCCATAGTCTCTCATAGGTGGGATTGAAGACATTTAGGAAATGACTTCTATTACATGGGGAACAACCCATGAGAGTCATGACTCTAATACAATTAGTCATAGTATAGATGAGAATGTAAGGGCTGGGCCTGGGGGTCCTTAAAAGGAAGGTCCAGACTAAGGTCAGGTGTTTACTAAGGTTAATGCTATCTGAGATAATTTCTGATGATGCTCAAAGATACAGAGCCATTTCCACAACAACTGAAGTTGCCAACAAAACTGGCCCCTTTTCTTCTCTTCACCTACCTGTCAGAGAACATGGTGCTTATCTCTCTCCAAATTTTCATCAATTGAAACCAGTTTCCTCTTGATTACCCTTGTGTAACTTCTTTATGGGAATTGTTTTCCCATACTTATTATGAACATTTTAATCGTATGTTAAAAAAATACAACAGAAGAATTTCAGAAAACAGCCATAGGAAGTATTGAAGGTGTGGAAACATTTTCCACAAGCATAAGAAGAATCTGCCTGGGTAATTCAGACTCACAGAAGAAGAGTCAAAGGAACAGTTTAACAACCCAGGTATTTTTCTTAACCCCTCTATTGCACTTACACCTCACATTCTGTCTGTCAGGAAATCCTGTTGTCTTGCATATTCAAAATATATCTACAATTCTATAACTTCTCACCACCTCTACTGTTAATCCTCTGGTCCAACCCACTTCCATCTTCCCCCCGAAACAATAAACTAGCTGGTCTCCTTGTTTCCATCTTGACCCCTCTCCTAGCTATTCTCAAACCAGCAGCCATAGCTGTCCTTTTAAGCTTTGCAATGGTTCCACATTTCATTCAGGATAAAAGGCAACTCATCTCTCTCTCTCTCTCTCTCTCTCATATCATACACGTTTGCTGATATTCCTGGAACATACCAGGCATGTCCCAACTCTACCTCAAGGTTTTGCTCACATATCACTGCCTCAATGAGAATCACCCTGACTAATCCATTTAAAAATTGTAAGCTACTCTTCAACGCTCCCACACACACATACGTACATTCACCCAAGTAATTCCCTTCAGATTGTTCCTTTTTAACCCCCCTTAGCGTGTATTTCCTTCCACAGTGTCAGGTAATTTACTGTGAACCATGATTATTGCCTATCATCTCTCTTCCCCTGACTGGTATATAAGCATCACGAAGACAATGGATCTTCGCTGTCGTAATAATGTATTGTATCAAGAATAGTACCTGGCATATAATAAGTGCTCAATAAATATCCAATGTATGAACCATTTTCAAATTAATGGAAACAAATATGAGGAAGAAGTCTGTTGATCTTCATGATAAAGAAAACAAGAAATAAAGAGAAGTGTATAAAAAGAAATTAAAAGAATAAGAAAAAGCTTTTTTTCAAAACTACTAAAATAAGCTACCTGGAGGAAACTTCTTTTGATTGACCAGGCCATTTTTGAGAGATAATATGGCTTCATTGGTTAATAACCAGTAAGGAAAAAGAAAAGAAACAGGAAATATGGGGTAAAATCCCAATTTCTATTCTCAGTGAGAATTAGACATTGGCCACGTATTTCTACAGAGAGATCTCTGCTGCTCCTCTTTTTCGAAAAGGATGTCACTGGCTCAGTGGATTACAACTTTACAACTTAATGATTTCCATCACTCTGTCAGGGTGGGGCTTAACTGTATATAGCATTATATTTTATGCTATGAATACTTGAAAATACCCTGTCCCAATAAGCTAAATGGAAAGTTCAAGTGCACTGATTATTTACCCACTTTAAGGTGAGGGTGAATATCACATTTCCTATTGCATAGAAATAAAATAACCAAAAAAAAATCCTCTATTTTAATATACTTAGTAAGGTCCCTAATTAAGATTCCAGAGATAAATGAAAATATTCTACATGCAAATATTCTAGCTATTCACAAAGAACAAAAACATAAACAGAAATAATTTGATTTAAGGAGCTATTTTGTAGGTTTAAAAGGAGAAATTCTATATTAAACTATTATCACTCTGGTGATGAATAGGTTTCATATGACAGAAAGAAAAATTAATACCATCATTTATCATCTCAATTGCCATTTTACACTTAAGCATTATAGGTAACCAAATGAAAATTTAAGAAAAACAAAATGAATTTTCAAAATTATATATGACTTTTTTGCAAGTGAGATTAATGTAAAAATTCAGATATAGAAAAGTAAATAAGCATAAATAGGCAATCTGAATAATTCTACCAAACCAACATTTCCCTTACAATAAAAAAGCTTTTTAATCAGTAATGTGCAGGCTATGTCTTTAGATTTCAAATAATCTTGGTCAATATAAAAGCAATCCTAAATCTCTTCAGAAATCAAAGCATATGAGTGGGCTTCCGGGAAGATGGCGGAAGAGTAAGACGCGGAGATCACCTTCCTCCCCACAGATACACCACAAATACATCTACACGTGGAACAACTCCTACAGAACACCTACTGAACGCTGGCAGAAGACCTCAGACCTCCCCAAAGGCAAGAAACTCCCCACGTACCTGGGTAGGGCAAAAGAAAAAAGAATAAACAGAGACAAAAGAATAGGGACGGGACCGGCACCAGTGGGAGGGAGCTGTGAAGGAGGAAATGTTTCCACACACTAGAAGCCCCTTCGCGGGCGGAGACGGCGGGGGGCGGAGGGGGGGAAGCTTCGGGGCCGCGGAGGAGAGCACAGCAACAGGGGTGCGGAGGGCAAAGCGGAGAGATTCCTGCACAGAGGATCAGGGCCGACCGGCACTCACCTGCCCCTGAGGCTTGTCTGCTCACCCGCCGGGGCGGGCGGGGCTGCGAGCTGAGGCTCGGGCTTCGGTCGGAGCGCAAGGAGAGGACTGGGGTTGGCGCCAGGAACACGGCCTGAAGGAGTTACTGCGCTACAGCTAGCCAGGAGGGAGTCCAGGGAAAAGTCTGGACCTGCTGAAGAGGCAAGAGACTTTTTCTTCCCTCTTTGTTTCCTGGTGGCGAGGAGAGGGGATTCAGAGCGCCGCTTAAAGGAGCTCCAGAGACGGGCGAGAGCCGCGGCTAAAAGCGCGGACCCCAGAGACGGGAATGAGACGCTAAGGCTGCTGCACCGCCACCAAGAAGCCTGTGTGCGAGCACAGGTCACTCTCCACAACACCCTTCCGGGGGGCCTGTGCAGCCCGCCACTGCCAGGGTCCCGGGATCCAGGAACAACTTCCCCGGAAGAACGCACTGCGCGCCTCAGGCTGGTGCAACGTCACGCCGGCCTCTGCAACGTCACGCTGGCCTCTGCCGCCGCAGGCCCGCCGCGCACGCCGTGCCCCTCCCTCCCCCGCCCCGCACGCCGTGCCCCTCCCTCCCCCGCCCCCCCCACCGTGCCCCTCCCTCCCCCGCCCCCCCGCCGTGCCCCTCCCTCCCCCGCCCCCCCGCCGTGCCCCTCCCTCCCCCGCCCCCCCGCCGTGCCCCTCCCTCCCCCGCCCCCCCGCCGTGCCCCTCCCTCCCCCGCCCCCCCCCGCCCCCTCCACCCGCCTGAGTGCGCCAAAGCCCCCAAATCAGCGTTTCCTTTATCCCCGTCCTGTCTGAGCAAAAAACAAACGCCCTCCAGCGACCTACACGCAGAGGCGGGGCCAAATCCAAAGCTGAGCCCTGGGAGCTGTGCGAACAAAGAACAGAAAGGGAAATCTCTCCCAGCAGCCTCAGGAGCAGCGGATTAAAGCTCCACAATCAACTTGATGTACCTGCATCTGTGGAATACATGAATAGACAACCAATCATCCCAACTTAAGGAGGTGGACTTTGAGAGCAAGATTTATGATTTTTTCCCCTTTTCCTATTTTTAGCCGTGTGGACGAAAGGCTCTTGTTGCTGCAGCCAGGAGTCAGTGCTGTGCCTCTGAGGTGGGAGAGCCAACTTCACGACACTGGTCCACAAGAGACCTCCCAGCTCCACATAATATCAAATGGCAAAAATCTCCCAGAGATCTCCATCTCAACACCAGCACCCAGCTTCACTCAACGACCAGCAAGCTACAGTGCTGGACATCCTATGCCAAACAACTAGCAAGACAGGAACACAACCCCACCCATTAGCAGAGAGGCTACCTAAAATCATAATAAGTCCACAGACACCCCAAAACACACCACCAGACGTGGACCTGCCCACCAGAAAGACAAGATCCAGCCTCATCCACCAGAGCACAGGCACTAGTCCCCTCCACCAGGAAGCCTACACAACACACTGAATCAACCCTAGCCACTGGGAACAGACACCGAAAACAACGGGAACTACGAACCTGCAGCCTGCAAAAAGGAGACCCCAAAAACAGTAAGATAAGCAAAATGAGAAGACAGAAAAACACACAGCAGATGAAGGAGCAAGATAAAAGCCCACGAGACCTAATAAATGAAGAGTAAATAGGCAGTCTACCTGAAAAAGAATTCAGAATAATGATAGTAAAGATGATCCAAAATCTTGCCAATAGAATAGACAAAATGCAAGAAACATTTAACAAGGACCTAGAAGAACTAAAGATGAAACAAACAACGATGAACAACACAATAAATGAAATTAAAAATACTCTAGATGGGATCAATAGCAAAATAACTGAGGCAGAAGAACGGATAAGTGACCTGCAACATAAAATAGTGGAAATAACTACTGCAGAGCGAATAAAGAGAAAAGAATGAAAAGAACTGAGGACAGTCTCAGAGACCTCTGGGACAACATTAAATGCACCAACATTCGAATTATAGGGGTTCCAGAAGAAGAAGAGAAAAAGAAAGGGACTGGAAAAATATTTGAAGAGATTATAGTTGAAAACTTCCCTAATATGGAAAAGGAAATAGTTAATCAAGTCCAGGAAACACAGAGAGTCCCATACAGGATAAATCCAAGGAGAAATACACCAAGACACGTATTAATCAAACTGTCAAATATTAAATACAAAGAAAACATATTAAAAGCAGCAAGGGAAAAACAACAAATAACACACAAGGGAATCCCCATAAGGTTAACAGCTGATCTTTCAGCAGAAGCTCTGCAAGCCAGAAGGGAGTGGCAGGACATAGTTAAAGTGATGAAGGAGAAAAACCTGCAACCAAGATTACTCTACCCAGCAAGGATCTCATTCAGATTTGATGGAGAAATTAAAACCTTTACAGACAAGCAAAAGCTGAGAGAGTTCAGCACCACCAAACCAGCTTTACAACAACTGCTAAAGGAACTTCTCTAGGCAAGAAACACAAGAGAAGGAAAAGACCTACAATAATGAACCCAAAACAATTAAGAAAATGGGAATAGGAACATACATATCAATAATTACCTTAAATGTAAATGGAATAAATGCTCCCACCGAAAGACACAGATTGGCTGAATGGATACAAAAACAAGACCCATATATTTGCTGTCTACAAGAGACCCACTTCAGACCTAGAGACACATACAGACTGAAAGTAAGGGGATGGAAAAAGATATTTCATGCAAATGGAAACCAAAAGAAGTCTGGAGTAGCAATTCTCATATCAGACAAAATAGACTTTAAAATAAAGACTTTTAGAAGAGACAAAGAAGGACACTACATAATGGTCAAGGGGTCAATCCAAGAAGAAGATATAACAATTGTAAATATTTATGCACCCAACATAGGAGCACCTCAATACATAAGGCAAATACTAACAGCCATAAAAAGGGAAATCGACAGTAACACATTCATAGTAGGGGACTTTAACACCCCACTTTCACCAATGGACAGATCATCCAAAATGAAAATAAATAAGGAAACACAAGCTTTAAATGATACATTAAACGAGATGGACTTGATTGATATTTATAGGACATTCCATTCAAAAACAACAGAATACACATTTTTCTCAAGTGCTTATGGAACATTCTCCAGGATAGATCATATCTTGGGTCCAAATCAAGGCTTGGTAAATTTAAGAAACTTGAAATTGTATCAAGTGTCTTTTCCGACCACAACGCTATGAGACTAGATATCAATTACAGGAAAAGATCTGTAAAAAATACAAACACATGGAGGCTAAACAATACACTACTTAATAACGAAGTGATCACTGAAGAAATCAAAGCTCTGATAGATTTATGTGTTGGAAAGTTCTGGAACATAAAGGTACAAGTAAGGGGTCAATTCAAGTCAGGGGAGTTGGGGAGAAGACAGCATCATGGAGGAGATGTACAGAAACCCAGAGGAGTGCCAGCAGATTGGTTTTGCATGTTCAGCCTAGATTCAGTGAGCATCTCCTAATGAAGCAAGTGAGAGCGATATGGCCTAGTCATTCCCTGCACCACCTTCCCCGCTTCTGCTGTTCCTTTCACCTCTCAGCTGGATATACGAACGTCCATCCATCCACTGTGTGTAGCTTCCTTATCTTTCTATTTTCTGACTCATGGCAGGTCAAGAAAAAATGAGAAGTACAGTAACAAATGACTATACTGTTTCAAATTAAATTCTAGATTAGTGGTTATCAAAGTTTCATCCAGGGAGCTTTAAGAATACTAACACTGGGTTCTACTCCTAGAGGTTCAGATTTCATTGGTCTGATATGAGACCCCCCCCCAAAATTACAATATGAAGCCAATGCTTCATACCACTGATATCATAGTAATTGTACCACTAGTAAGATTCTCCAACTTCAGAATACATGCAAATTATGTGAGTATCTTGTTAAAATAACAATTCTAGTTCTGGAGCGTGGCCTGAGATTCTGCTTTTCTAACAAGCATCCAGGTCGTGCTATGCTGCTGGTCTGAGGGGCCTAGTTTGTGTAGCAAGATTCTAGATCATAGCACTTGACCACAGCTGCTATTCCCTGAGCTGTCACAGTGTCACTTCAGCCTAGGGCCTCCCTCGTGAGCCCACCATGCCTGTTTTGCCTCCTTTCTCCTCCACTATTTACCTAGTCTAGTGGTACTTAAAATATGGCCCTGAACCAGCAGCATCACGATGACCCAGAAATTAGTGTGAAATTCAAATTCTCAGAACTTACACCCAAGACCTGATAAATCAGAAATTCTGGGAATAGGAGTAGCCACCTGTATTTTCATATCCAAGTGATGCTGACCTAGGCTGTATGTTTAAGGATCTTTCTTCCTCCCCTTTTCGTACGTCTGACCAACTACTCTCAATCACTGATTCTATCTGATTTCACTTTGGAATCACTTAAAGGATCTTTATAATATGCCTATCCCCCTCCCCTGAATCTCTAGGAGAAGGTCCAGTTATGAAAATATTCACATGAAAGCTCCCCAGGTGATTCTAAGATATGGTTGGGGCTGAGAATCATTGTTCTGAATAACATCCGGGTGGTCTCTTATATGGAATCTCCTCCTTGAGCCAGTCTCAAGTTCTGGAATCTAATGACTCATGAACAGATTTCCCAGATTATCAACTCTCTTCCTCTTCCAAAATTGTTGGCTGACTTCTGAATTCCCTTTCACAATACTTCCCATTGATAATATTAGAGGGACATGATTCAGGAACACTCAGAATCCCTTTTGCCTTACTCAATCTGAGATTAGGGTATCTGATTTGAAAATTTTCATAAATGCATGCCTGTTCATTTAACTCATCACTTGTTTTTCCAAATATTGCTTTTTACAAGTTTGCCATTGGTCTGATTAAGGGCTTTCTAGTTGTAGGGGTGGAGCTACAATCAGGCCTTTTTTTTTTAATTTTTTTTTCTCTAAGTAAACCTGTCTTCACACAGACTAGTAACCCAATCAAAGAACAAGCCAATCTTGAGGTTGCCGCCTGGCCAGGCTTCCAAATGGTGCCTGCAGGTTCCCAATGAAATGGGCTGTACCGTGACCAGCCAGAGACACATTGATTAGGTCTCAGCAAGTACAAAGGTGGGAGTACAAGCCTCTCTGAGATTTGTATGGTGGTCCTAAGTGTGGTCCTAATCCACATTGAGGGTGACCACACTTTCAGGGCCAGGCACAAAAGAAATCCAAATAAGAAGCTAAGAGCCAATCCCATTCTTTCATTTCAAGTGTAGCGTTGTGTAAACTCAAAATGCTCTGCTAAATCATGTTGCATCAACCAGCTTTGTAGCTAAGACCTGCAGGCTTTAATTACTTTAAGAGGAAAGCGTGGTATCCAAAGAAACTTTCATTACAAACTGGCATTCGCTCAGAGATGGAAGGAGGCCCAGAAATGAGGCTGTCTCGGGGTTCCTTTACCAAATCAAATGTCTGTTCATCCTTCCTAGTGACCAGACTGGTGATCTACATAATTAATATAAGCTCACATTGAAGTAAACATGAAATGATTAAACAGGAATCATGCGAGGAGGGAAACAAGAGAAGGAATTAATGGGCAACAGAATCTTAGAAACGGGAGAGCATTACACGTTATTCTGAAACTGATTTTTGTTCTCGTCCAAAACCTAATTGGTTTTTAAACTTCTTTGTCCACAACAGCCCAGACAAGGTGGTTTGGAACATGTGTTATACACAAAACGTTTACATCGTGGCTCTTGTAGCCTAGTCAGCAATTTGTAGAATAGTAAATTTAAAAAGCAGTACAGTAATAAAAATAATAGTTGCATAACCTGCATTCCTTACAGACCGAACTTGGAGGACCAGCAATAGAAACCTTGAGAAGCCACTACTATTGGCATTTAAACAGCAGCCCTGATGTGGTAGGAAGAGTCAAGGTAGGGATTTTTATTTACATTTATCGAGTCTTCTAGGGACATGGCACCAGGCTAAATGCTGGGAATGTGCAATCTCATTTAACAATAAAAGCAACATCTTATGTAAACTCTCTGATATCCTCGTGCAGGACACATAACACATGGGGCTAGTAAATGAGAACTATTAAGCAAAGCGATGCAAGATACGCATGCCCCATAGGGGTGGGATAGAGAGGGTGGGAGGGAGACGCAAGAGGGAGGAGATATGGGGATATATGTATATGTATAGCTGATTCACTTTGTTATAAAGCAGAAACTAACACACCATTGTAAAGCAATTATACTCCAATAAAGATGTTAAAAAAAAAAAGATAAATGACACCAAAGTTGGGGAAAACGTTAATACCTGCAGTATCTCTTGCTTAAAGCCTCCTTGTCTAGAAATTATGAAATTATGCTTGCTTGCTTTTTAATGTTCGATTAAGGAATTAAGTTAAAAGGAACAATAAACCCCTTTCCTGAAGTTTTCTTCATCAGGAAAAAAAGTTATGTTTGGGTGCCACCTCTGATCCTTCCTCAAATGAAGAGTTATGGTTGGATGTCATCAAGGGTCCATAATACAGGGTGGAGCCTACTCAGGGGTCTTTTCCTGCCCAAGACAGAAAGAATCACACATTTGCCAGGGACTGATGTCAGAGTGAGTAATACTATATTTAATAGGAACCCTGAAAGAAACACCCAAAACCCTTTGTTTTTTTCCTGTCTCATCATCTCCTAGAACTTCCGTTGAATAATAGTTTTTGTTTGTTTGTTTGTTTCATTTTAAGTTAAGCAAGACCCAGCACATGAAAGGAGGCATCTGGTAATTTTGCTATTGTCCTAAAATCCAGCCCTGTGAGGAAGGCACTAAATGGCATCACCGTCAGAACAGGGAAGGAAACACGAGAGAAGCTGACTTCCTGGTTATCACCACAGGCAGTAAAAATCAGAAGTTGAAGCCAGAAAGTTCATCCCATGTGTGTGCTCTAGACACTTCCCTGCACCCCTGTCATAGGGCTGGTGCCATTTGCATATGGACGAATATTTAGTAAATATAAACTGTCTTCGGTCGTGAGCTCAGAAACATACCATAGGCCAGCGGAAAATCAGAAAGATGGAAAAAGAAGGGGACTCAGGACAGTAATTCCTAGCAATACTGTAACTGATAATCAAAAGAGAAGGGATGGTTTTTTACTGACAGAATCAGTCTGGAGGGACGCGGAATTTGTAGTTCATTCCTTCCTGAAGTGTCAATTATTTCCAGGTAATCTTTTTATTAGTAGTATTATATATTAATAAAGACTTATACCTGAACCAGGTATAAATCTCAATTGATGTTTTCCTTCAAGACCTAGAACACATGCCAGAAAGACTAGTAAGCAACCCCTAAGAAATGGGTCTGGGGGGCTTCCCTGGTGGCGCAGTGGTTGAGAGTCCACCTGCCGATGCAGGGGACACAGGTTCGTGCCCTGGCCCGGGAGGATCCCACGTGCCGCGGAGTGGCTGGGCCCGTGAGCCATGGCTGCTGAGCCTGCGCCTCCGGAGCCTGTGCTCTGCAAAGGGAGAGGCCACAGCAGTGAAAGGCCCGCATACCTGGAACACAGCCTGAACCCTTTGGGCTGAGTGCTGTTGGGCAGCTTGATCTACCTTCCCCTGATCCCAGGAATAATACTGGAAGAGGAAAGGGACAAAGGAGCCATCCTACAAACACAGCTCTTGTTTTTTGAATTTCATTTTCATGGAGACTTGTGTCTGACAGAGGAGGTGGGGTCTACTTTCCATAGACAAGTGCTTGTATTTTCTCATTCTTATTATCATGGGAAAGGTGCAAAACGGAGTCGAGAATAAGTACAATGCAATATTTTTAAGTGTAAATTTTGAAAACTGGATGGAATTTTGCTGGACATCTTGCATTTGGAAAACTCATTATCTTGGCTCCAAAATTAGGAGAACATGTCTTATTTTCTGAAATAAACATAATTTTTGTAACTACAAAACATTTAAAAAATCATTTCCAAGGCTGGACAAGTTTGACCCAACTTCCTAAAAACCATTGTGTCACCCAAGGGCAGTGCAACGGAACAGAGGAACAAAATGTGCATAAAATGTCTCTCTAAATAAGTGCAATTGGCAAGACCCTTTATCCACCACCTCCCAGCACCAGACACGCCCTCCAAACAAGGCAGACAATAAATAGGAACAACATGGTAAGGCTTTGCTCATGCCACACATCTGTTCACTTACTTGGATTGTGTTTTATATTTAGGCATAACAAGTTTGGATTGTCTTTATGTACAGTGACAGCAGTGCAAAGAATGTTGTTTGAACTCTGAATTGTATAAATACGGAGACATGTTGATTTGAGAAGAGAAAACAAGGCATGTGAAAATTGGCAAAATACCCATTTTAAGAATTATAGATACTCTTCTTTAAAAAAAATAGACAAGAAACTCAATGGGCAGACCACCCACAAAGTACCATGAAGATCTAAACAACATGAAAAAACGGCAATGTGCTCTAGCCAGTGCAATTTTTGAAAGCATTAAGTTTAAAAATCCTTTAGTTTAATCCAGAGACCTTAACGTGGTTCCTAAAATTACAGACTCCTTTTGGGTATTCACATATGTGAAATAAATCGGGATAATTAGAAAAAGATAATGATAGTTGCTAGTATATATAGGACACCTTCTATGCACCCAACCAAAACATCATGTATGTTACCTCATGTAGTGCTACAAAATAAACCCCATAAAATAAATATTAAATGAAACATGACCTCATTTTTCAGGTAAAGAAGCAGAGGCTAAGAGACTAAATAAATTGAATAAAGTTCACCTAGCAAATTCAGTAGTAGAGGATGGTTTCAAACTCAAGCCCATCTGTTTCTAAGACATGCGGCCTTGTCTTTACAATGCCCTGACATTCAAAAACTCCTTTCTACAGTAGGTTTAGTTAGCATACAATGAATCAAATTCATTATTAACAATAAAACAAGAATACATAATCGAAAATAAGGACTCAGTTCCTAGAAGAAGAAATTTCATTGACGTAATCTTCCAAGGAAACAAATAAGCAATTAAATTAGGCAAATGTGCACTCTGTTTAAAAGAAACAAAAAGAGGAAAACGTCCAACGATAATGCAAAATAAATCTGTCTCAAGCAATGAAAAGGTAAGAATAGAAGGATCCAAGTGTTTTCTGTCTATGAGTTAGCCTGTCTGCAGGGCTAATAAGTGTACCTGTCTTTAGAGAGATTTTAATTAAATATGGGGCAATGCCCTTTGCCCCTATATTTCTCTGATGATCCTGGCCACCAATACTGATTCTTTTTTTCTGCTTTCCTACTGCACTTAATATCTGAATGACTCATTAACTTTGTATTATAAATTTACTTTTATATGTACAGATCTCTACCATGAGTTTTAAGCTCCTCAAAGGAAGCAAGTACATTCTGCACCTCTTTGTATGTCCCATAATGCCTTGCACATAATAAATGCTCAACTAATCGTTGGTTTAATTCAGGGCAAGACTTCTGCCACTAAGATTATCCAGACCCAGCAAATTTGACTAAAATGTAAGATAATGGTCCCAGCTACCTGGGTGACCTTTAAGACTTTTTGCAATGCAGCTTGTATTTTCTGCTCAAAGTGTCCAATATTTTGCAATGGACATCATCCTTTTCCTCTTTAAGAGACAGATCACCTTATATGAGAGTAGTAGGTAGAGGTGAAGCTTGCTTTTTATATTAGCTGTGTGTTTCAAAAGTTGTATTTCATTTTAATTTCTGCCATTCAAGAATTCCTCAAGGACACTCAAGGGGGACAACAGATTACAGGATCCACTGCAAAGCAGAAAAGATCATGGCTGGACTGGTGGAAAGAAGGGCGTGGATCAAAGCTTGAAAAATAATGCCATAAAGAATAAATCCAGGGAGAGTGGACCCTTAAACCCCATAAATCAGAGCAACCAGAAAAGAAAAAACGGACAAAAAGAGAGAGAAGATGAAGCAAAGGGACCAAGACATTAAGATTTGTAAGTGAGAGTTAAGGTTTAAGATGTTCTGTAAACGTTTATTGAGTGACTGAAAGAATGAATGTATAATATCAGAGTTCCTGCACTTCATTGAGCTTGGGAGAGCAGAGGCATAATGATAGGCTAGTAAAAGGGGATTGAAGGTCAGAGTAAAAAGGCACTTAAAGAATACAATTAGGGGCTTCCCTGGTGCTGCAGTGGGTGAGAGTCCGCCTGCCAATGCAAGGGACGCGGGTTCGTGCCCCGGTCCGGGAAGAACTTACATGCCGCAGAGCGGCTGGGCCCGTGAGCCATGGCCGCTGAGCCTGTGTGTCTGGAGCCCGTGCTCCGCAACGGGAGAGGCCACAACAGTGAGAGGCCCGCGTACAGCAAAAAAAAAAATATATATATATATATATATATATATATACAATTAGGCTGAAACAACCAAGAGTTCTTCGGGAGCTGTACAGAAAAACTGAACATGTTGTATTGCTTTTGAAAACTCCCAAGAAGTTTTGGGCAATGTTGGCTACCAAGCAACACATTAAAGAGTCATGGTCACACTGTGCCTCTCAAAATCATCCAGGTGGTTGGATGGAAACGGGGTACACCACTTAGCAAACTACTTCACTAGCTGTCTCTATGTGTGAATTTGGAGCTGCCAAACCGTACATGAATGGCATGTTGGCCTCGACAGCCACACAAGTGCAGTGAGCCCCTGACTATAGCAGATGTGCTGTGTTTGCACAATATCCACAGTGGCTAGAGGGCAGCTCACTTCCTCAGAGGATGCTGGGTGCAGCAACTGCCGGTGACAGCAGTAGAATCAGATAGGTTCTGCCCTGTAGTTTTTAAGTGCTGCCTGCTTTTCAAAGGCAGAGCCTTCAACTAATACAGGAGCTAACAATTTTGCAAAGGAAATGCACTTGCAATATGAAAACAAGAGCAGCTGGATATCCAACTGTGTAAAGAAATTCAGAGAGCTCTTCTTTTCCCTCAAATTGATATTACTCACCCAAGTTTTATAGAGTCAAAAGCATATGCTTAAGTGTAATTACTCAGTAACTCAGACCAATTTCTACAGCACAACCATATAAATGGAATGTTCAATTCCACCTACGTGGTGACTATGTGACTTTTTTGCTTGGGTATTCCTGATGAGTATTATAAACCAATGGCTCTGGAGGCGACAGTTTTAAATTAATTTGTAAAATGAAATGTTTCATACATACAAATATGTATGACACTGTATGTAAAGAATATAAAACAAATGTCAAGTACTCATCATTTAGATTAAGAAAGAATCAGTAAATTCAAGTGCCCTCTTTCTCTCTCCATATGTGTAGCCCCACGGCTGGCTATATAATTTGAGGAACCCAATGCAAAATAAAAATGCAAGGCCCCTTGTTCAAAATTATCAAGAATTTCAAGATGGTGATAGCAGAGCATTAAAACAAGCATAGGGTCTTCTAAACTTGGGACCCTGTGTGACTGCACAGGTGATGCCTCTGTGAAACTGGTCCTAGTAGTTCCCTCTGTCATCACGCAAACAGAGAGAATCCCTACACTGAATTTTCTAGGTATGAATTCCACAGTTTGGGTAGGCTTTATTACAGATGTGTTAAGTATATTCTGCTTTTTGTATGTTTGAAACTTATAAACATGCTATATGTCCAACAGGAGGTTTTTGAGATTCAATCATGTTGGCCTGTATGGTTGTCATTCATCTATTTTTATTGCTTACATTGTGCCAAATAATTAATTAATGTGGGACAATGTATTTAAACATTTTCCTATTGAAGTGTGTTTGGATTGTGTCCAGTTTTCTCTGTTTGTTTCTATAAGTAACAATGCTTCCAGGAACGCTTTTGTGCCTGTCTCCCAGTGCACATATGCAGAAGTTCCATATGTTTTAGTTGTGTCTCTTGTAAAAAGCATAGAACTACATTTAATTTCTATGAAATCTGACAATATGTCTTGTTTCTGATGAAACTGATCCATTTACATGTACTATGTGATATATTTTGATTCATCCCTATCATGTTATTCTATGCTTCCTATTTGTCCTGCTTTGTCCATGCTTCTCTTTTTTTCCTCTCTTACCTTGATTTTTATTTCAATTTTTCTCTACTGATTTAATTTAATCCTTTACTACTTTACCCTTGGAATTGTAGCATACCTACATGTCAAAGTTGAAGGTTAATCATTATCTAAACTCTCCAGCCAAACGATGCAGAAGCCATAGAATGTTTTAACTCTTGTCTACCCTCCTCCAAACTTATAAGATATTGTCATTCGGTATTTTAGTTATGTCTTGTTGTTTTGCCCCACAAAATAGATGTTGTTAGTATTATTTTACACTGATTTTATCTACATGTTTACAACTTCTTTGCTCATCTTCCTTCTTGTAGGTCAGACATCCCTCCTGAAATATACCTTTTGAAAGTTCTTTCATTTAGAGACTTTTAATGGTAAACTCTCAGTTTTTATCTAAAAATGTGTTTTGTTTTGGGTGTTTGAAATGCCATTTTGCTTGGTAAACAATTAAGGATTGATAAATACTGTGTCTCAACACAGCATCCATGCTTGCTATCAGTCTAATTGTTGTTTCTTCTCTTTTCTCCCTGAATCATTTTAAGATCATCCCTGTGTTTGGTGCTCCTTGGTGCCACTACAATTGCACAGAGGTGTAGATTTCTCTTTATTTATCTTGCTGGAATTATTTGTGCTTCTAATCTCTGATGATTCGAGTCTATAATCAACTCTAAAAACATCAGGTAGTTCTGAAAACTACCTATCCAAATATTGCCTCTCCTAATTCTCTCTCTTGTCTCCTGCTAGAACTCAAATTTAAAATGTTACATCTTCTCATCATATCCTCTATTTCTCTCAACCTCAATTTTATATTGCCAGTCTCCTTGTTCTGTGAGCTACATTCTGGTTTATTTCTCTATATTTATCTCCTTATTTACTAATTCTCTCTTTGGCTCTGTCTAGTTACTGCTAAACCATTCATGAAATATTTTATTACAACATATTTTTCATTTTTGAGTTTTATTGTGTCTTTAATAGGCAAAATTAATTCAAAGCTAGAAACTAAGAGAGACATGTTTCTATTTCCCCAAGTTCAACATTTGATCCTAGTCCAAAAGGAGGCTTCCTGGGGCATGGGTTGCTGGAGAATGAGACCAACTAGTCATTCTGTTTGTCTTCAGTTCAACAGGTTAGTGAAGATGACATTAATCACCTCATGCAGATGGTAGCTCTATCATCTCTGTATCAAAGGGGTGCCTTTTCCATGGTGTTAACAAGGTTCTTTTGACTCTGCTGTCACTTTTGAATGGGTAACAGGCTAGGACTGCCTAAAATCCAGCAAATGCAGAAAGGAAAAGGCAGCAGATCTTTGGTGAGTTCTGGGCAGTTACAAATGAGTGCTTGAAGATGTTGAAGCAGATTAGAGGAAGATGTGGAGTCCGTGTAGCCAGGCAATGTGGAGGAGGAAGAAGAAGAAAATTGAAGTGGAAAAAAAGATAGGCAGTTGACTCAGTTCTAGTGGCTTGGTGTCAGGAAATGTGTGATGGAGCCATTAAACTTAAAACCACAAAGCACTGATTTTCTTAAAGAACTCTTTATCCTCTAAGATTGTGTGTGTCTGTAGTTATGTACATGTGTAGCTTAAAACCTATTTTATACAAAATAATATACATATTTTAAACCTAAACTATAGGGTAACCTTAGTATCATATTTGATATTTAATAATACTATATGCTGAGAACATGGTGGAGACACAACTTGCCAATTACATTTATAGCAGTCATAGCAAAAATGAATATTTCATGAGAAACATAAAGGAATTACTTTTCTGTTTTCTTCATTGAGGAAAGAAGGCTATCGTCCAAAGAGGCAACTTAAAGGGGCTGTTTGGATGTTTTAAAAGGCCATCAAGTTTATTATTCGTGACATAAATGGAAACTTTTTAAGTAGATTATGTTCTGACATAAAGGATTCCAGTTAAGACACCAGATTGCAAGGAAAGACGCAAACAGCTGCTGCAGCTTTGAAACTGTACTTACTGCTCAGTTGTTCACAAAAATGTTTAGATCAACTTCACTACTTTTAAATTTTCTGTAGACAAGCAGCATGGATGCATTACAGGCCCAGGAAATGGTTTCAGAAACAATCAAAGGCTGACAGCAAAGCCAGGAAGTGTTCAGGGGACAAAACTTCCCCTTCGTGACCAAATGAAGCACTCACTACAAAAACCAGTATATCACTGAAGAAAGCATGGGCAGCCAACCTATGAAACAAAATGAAAACTTCAACCATAATGAAATCACTGCTCGTGTTATAGCAAGAAGCAGTCCCCAGAGAATCAATAAACAATTTGGTTTCCAAAGAATATGAATCCCACTTGCCAAAGAGAATCAGAGGGACCAATTTCTTTTTTGATGTTATTCTCTTTACCCAATTTCTGCTTATCTGTGGTCTAGCCATCCTTCAATACCTAGATCAGCTTTCAGTCCTTCGGAAAATCTTATCTCATTAGCGCCTTCAAATTCCTGTAGCACTTAGTACGTGCCTCCATTTGTGTTTGTGACCTCGAATTCTGTAATTTGCATCACTACTACACCTGCCATACAATTATGTCAGCCAGAAAACTTCAGACATTATAAATCTTGCTGTTATACCACATCTCATCTGTTGTTTTAACAATTCTGTCATGCCAGTGGGAAAACATTATCACTATTACTTCATTGTACATTTGACACATAGAAGATAATAAATATGAGTTAAATATGTTTAAATTTTTGACAAGGAAATGAAAGCCCATGTTTCATTCATGTTTACACAATTAAGAAAGAGTAAACCCAGGCCTTAGCACCTAGATTTTCTGATTCCAAATCCAGAGTTCTCTCCATTGTCAGTGCCACCTCTCACAGTCTTCCTTGTTCTTACACACTCACACAAACACACTCACACACACACACACATTCACACCACAGCTTACCTGTAAGATCGAAATCTCTTACCTACAACGTTGAAATTCTGCTACAGTGTGAAAGACTAGTGAGAACTGGTTTCTGGTGCACCAACAGTGAGGCCCACAAATGAATTGTTTATTGAATGTAAATAAAAGAAATACCTATTCAATGACAATAAACATGCTACATTATCCTGTGAGGTAACTTAAGTAAACTATAGTAAACAAAAGTCCTTATTTCCTTTCTTAAAGCTCTGTTGTGTCCTACTGATATGAAGAAAAGGACAAGAAAATAATCCAGGGGTGACCTGAAAGGAAGGTATAAAATCAGGAGAAATGAGCTCCGAAGATGATTCGGCCCACTTTCCCTTATGCCCTTCTGGCGGAATTTTAACCCCCTTCTCTGCCAAGGCTTCACAGCTGCAATGTTGGGAACCACCAACAGAGGTGACGTTACTCCAAAGAGGAGCAGCCGTGAAGGAGGTAGCGGGGTCCTGGTGGGACCAGAATGGTCTCCATAATCTCCCGAACCTTTAGCTTCTGCATCCATCCCAAAGCGCTGACTTTGGGAATATTCCTTAGGCCCCTCGGTGGGGTGTCACTCCCACTACAATGCTGACTAAGGTAGCAGGTTTCTTGGTGATCCCAGATAATAAGACCCTAAAAAAATAAACGTTTAAATGTTTGCTGTGAAGCATATCATCTCTGCATAAAAATGCACGCCTTGTAGCAGACCATGCTGGTGGTCTCACTAAGTTTCTCTAGCTATTACCCTAGGCAATGAATATTTTCAAAAATAGTATTTGAGAGTTGCCAGTTAAACCAGCTAGTCTGAGGTATCACAGTCCTTGAATTAGCTGATTGGAGGGAGGGGGCAGGTAATGAGGAGAGTCAGAAGAACAGATGGAACCAAAGGAGCATCGCCAACCTCAAGTCCAGAATTAGGATTTTTATCAGGTTCCCTGAGGAGTGAAGTGACTGCACCCGAGGGCAGTAACATCTAAAATAAATTAATTAAAAGTGTCTACAGAGTGGCCAAGCATTACAACTGTTTTTAGTCTGTTTCTAAGAATTATCTCATCACTAACTTACATTAGTGATCTTGGAAATAAATAAAAAGAATCCCAAATTATGAAGGCTCTAAGTGTTTATTCTAACATATAGCAAATGGACAACTTTTTTTTTCAAGATAAGAAACATCTTGGGAGTCATGTTTATTGACTCAAAGTGCTATCCCTCAGAATTACAGGAAAAACCTAAAAGTTCCTCTAAGGCTGGTCGTAAGCATGTTTCGGACATGAATACGTTTTTAAGTATTAATAATAAATATGATTATTTTAAAAGCACTGTGGATAATGATGTATCTCATTTAGTCCTCACAGCAGCCCATGATATTATTCCCATTTGAAAGCTCAATTTTTAATTCTCTTTCAATATTTAAATGTTTAAAATTTTAAGTTATACCCATTTGAAGCTCAGCAAAGTTTAGAGGCTTTCCCAAGGACGCACAAGCTACTCTGCAACAGGTACAGTCTGGATGCAAACCAGATCTTCTCATTTCAAATCAAGTGCATCTTGGAAGTGATGGAGGCATAAAAGGATTCCATGTCTTTTAACTCAAATCTAGTTCTCTTTACACAATAGCACAGCTGACAAATTAAAATGTGATCCCCAGAGGCTCATAGGTGAAAATAATGACAAAGATTTTTTAATGAACAACTGTTGTTTAGTTCAAAGGAAATCATGAAGCCGTGTCATGTCTAATCACTTAAAGGTTAGAGACAGTGGAAGGATAGGAACACTTTCTGGGCCAGTTTTGGATCTAAGTATTTTGTATGATTTGATCAGGGTTTCTCAACAGCAGCACTGTTGAAATTTGGGGCCAGATATCTCTTTAATGTGGGGTCATCATAAGATATTTGGCAGCATCCTGGCCTCTACCCCGTGGATGCCAATGGTGACAACTGAGAATGTCTCCAGCATTGCCTCCCTGGGAGTCTAAATTAGCCTTCCTCCCCAATCAAAAACCACAGGCTTAGAGGAAGTATGATTTTTTTTCTGTGCCTGAAAGAAGTTCTATTTTTTCTTAATTGTAACATGTTACTGAGAAACGTTCCAAACTTCCTTCAGATGTAGAAGAAATTCAAGAACAGATTGTTCTCCCCACTACAAGAATTGCCTTAACAAATACTGCCAATATGACTGTCTTATAGTTGATTTTGAATTTCCTGTCCTTTGATTTCTGCCACTGATGGCACGTTCACCGTAGGCTGTATCCTGATGACACAAAACCACGCTGTGAATAGTAACATACTTGGAAGATATTAAATAGAAGGGGAATTGTTTTCATCCGCATAATTGTAGGTGGAATATGACAAACATATGAAATGTGATGCTCGGTGCCACAGTGAGATACCACTACACATGCATTAGATTGGCTAAAATTAAAAAGACTGACTGACTATACGAAATGTTGGTAAGGATATAGAGGATCTAGAACTCTCATACGATGCTAGTGGGAATGCAAAACGGGGCAAACACTTTGGAAAGCAGTTCATCCATTTCTTAAAATGTGAAACTCACGTACACCTACAATATGAGGCGGCCATTCCAGTCCAGCCATTGGTCGATGAGAAACAAACAAAAAATGTGTCCACAGAAAGACTTTTACATGAATGTCCATAGAAGCTTTATTTATTATCACCCAAAAGTGAAAACAACCCAAAATTATTATATACCCATAGCGTGGAATACTACTTGGCATTAAAAAAAAAGAAGGGACTATTAATATATTCAGTAACATGGATGAATCTCAAAATCATTAAGTGAAAGAGGACAGCCAAAAAAAGAATAGATACTGTATGATTCCATATATGTAAAATTCTAGAACACTGAAATTAATCTGTAGTGATGGGAAGCAGGTCAGTGTTTTCTGGGGTTGGTGTTTCCTGGGGAAGGAGAAATGGAGAGGAAATTTGTGCAGTGACGGAAAAGTTTGCTATTGTGATTTTTACGATGACTTTAATTGCCTGATGCCTATGTCAAAACTGCTGACATTGTAAACTTTAAATATGTGTAGTTTATTGTACTTCAATTATAACCCAATAAAATTAAAAGGAACAAGGTATAGGAAAATGAAAGTTTTATCTACCTAACAGAAGTTGCGATAGAAGACAAAATTCAACTTCTAATTCTATTATTCCAAAGTAACTACTAAAGATGATTTTGGTAAATTTACATGGTGTATAAACACCAAATCCATGACATAGCTGTGCATGGGAACCAGTCTAACCAGTATATCTTGCCTTTCAGGCCAGAATACATAATAACACATACATGCACACAGACGCATACACTTGCCACCCAGTCCTATTACAGAGCAAAATCGCCTGTATTACAATTGTTTCATTCTGCCATCCTGTGCGTTCTTTCTTTATTTGAGGCTATCATTTTTCTGTCATTCTTTGGCTTAAGAAACAGCTAATCTTATTTAAATAAAATGGTACAACCCTCACATTATGGACACTTTGAGTTGTTTATATTAACGCTTCAACAAATACCAAGTGCTACAAAAGTTTAAAAATCTTGGAAAGGCATAAATGAGGTAAAATCTGCATTCTTTATGTTTTATGAACAGAAACCCCAAACTGATGCAGAGTGATATAAACTTGGCATTGTAAATGTTCCAGGCCTGCCACAGGTATACTCTAGATGAAGTCTCACATCCTTAATCTAAGCTAAGTCAAAGAATAAATGCATATATTATTTGAGTAACAACAAAGAGACTAAGTTAACAATCAAAAAAGCATGTTTGGGGCTTCCCTGGTGGCGCAGTGGTTGAGAATCTGCCTGCTAATGCAGGGGACACGGGTTCGAGCCCTGGTCTGGGAGGATCCCACATGCTGCGGAGCAGCTAGGCCCGTGAGCCACAACTACTGAGCCTGAGCGTCTGGAGCCTGTGCTCCGCAACAAGAGAGGCCGGGATAGTGAGAGGCCCGCGCACCGCGATGAAGAGTGGCCCCCACTTGCCACAACTAGAGAAAGTCCTCTTACAGAAACGAAGATCCAACACAGCAGAAATAAATTAATTAATTGATAAACTCCTACCCCCAACATAAAAAAAAAAAAAGCATGTTTATTCTCTTTTCCGTATTTGGCCACCTTGGGCATAGTTTCTTTTTCGGAAAAAAAAAATCTATAGGTCTTGAATACATAAGTTAGGTGAATTGTACCTTTGAACTCAGAAAATAACTACAGTTCTGTGGTTTACAATAACATTTGGGGCTTCCTTTGTTTCTCTCTAACAATGGTAAATTATATATTATTATGTTACAAGTTAGGCATCACATGGATTTAGGGTAAACTGACTGATCCTGAGCCTGCAGTATCAGCCTCTTTCTGCAGAAACTGAATATTACTACATCTGGCCAGTGTAGAAGTAAGTGAAAACAATATATTCAAAGACATTTTACCCTCTTTATTCTTCACTCCAAGGTCAGTTACTATCTTGAGGCAAATGATATTATAATCCAGAATGAGGCTTAGCACATAGGAAGTAAAATGAGGCAAGACAAACAAAACTGGTCGGAAGGAAGGAAAAAGGAATATGATAGACAAATACACTAGAACAGGGTGAACTTCACAAAAATCTAAATTTAGAAAGCAAGGTTTCCAGGTACCAGTAGACAAAATAAAGGCAGGGGCACAAATATCAAGAGAAGGGTCTCAAATAAATATATGTAAACTTACCCTAATTATTTTTTTAAATGGAAGTAATGATAGCCAAAGTAAAGAACATACTGTGATTTAAACACACACACACACACGCACACGCACACACACACACACACACACACACACACACACACAAGGGAGGAAGCTTGCTTTATGACTTTCTAACTCTGTGATCTTGGTCAAGCTATTTAATTCTACTCTGCTTCAGTTCCCCCTGTTAAATGGGGATAATACAATAAAACCAAAGGACTGTAACTATATGAATTAATGAGATGAAGTTGATTGAGCCCTTAACACGGAGTGAGGAACATTGTAAATACAATAAATTGTAGACAGTATTATAAACTTTATTAGGCATTATAATGGGGGAAAAACTAATGAAGGAACATATAAGTTGCGCTAAAGAAGTATTAGTGCTACATGCCTATTTCACTAGTATTTACAAAAAATGGTAGTAGTCATGTAAGGGAAACTGAGAAAATGGTCCTAAATAATCCACAATGATATATGTGATCCAAATATTATATTAGAGATATTAGATGAAACAGAATGGACCCGAAGTGAAATTAAAACCCATTTTCCTAAATTGAAAGACAGTTAAACACAGATTCAGAGAGGACCTAGAAAACCACCCAAGAATAATGCCAAAAGAAAGACATCACCTAACTGCCAGATGTTTAAACCTGAAAGATAAAAACCTTATTTGGGAAGGGGAGGGTGGGACAAATTCAGAGAGTAGCATGAATATATATACACCACCATGTGTAAAATACATAGCTAGTGGGAAGCTGCTGTACAGCACAGGGAGACCAGCTCGGTGCTCTGTGATGACCTAGAGGGGTGGGATGCGGGGGTGGGAGGGAGGCTCAAGAGGGAGGGGATACATGCATACATATAGCTGATTCAGTTTGTTCTACGGCAGAAACTAACACAACATTGTAAAGCAATTATACTCCAATTAAAATAAAAACAAACATATTTTACCAGCTGCAAATGAGGGAGAAAGGCTTAAGAATTCAAAAAAAGGAACATGAAATTCACTCTCCGAAATTTACAAAAAGAAAGACAAGAGAACTAGAGCTATCGCCACAAATACTGTAACTGAGGAAGGGCATCTCTGTGACTACGAGTGGAAACTCTTTCTTTCTAAACTCAACATGAAACAATGGCAAAGAGCAATAACAAACCAGCAGCAGCAAAGATGAGGTCGGGGGGTAATGTATATCTGAGGACAAATGAAAAGTGATGCTTTAAAAACAATAAGAGACTTTTAGAACTGAACAAATGGCAAGCTTAATGATAGAACTTCAAATGCTTAAGTAGATCAGACAAAGCCGTGTGCAAGATGCAGAGAGCTTGAGCATCCCTGAATCACCTCCCATAGTGTGCATTTTGCTCTGCTTAGTTTTTACTCGCCCCCATGACTCTTTTCCTTGCCTTCCACCCTAGCCTTCCTTCTTTTCTTGACCAGGGCAAGATACCTCCCCACTCAGAGCCTTGAACCTGTGGATTCCTTGCAGGACGCTCTTCTCTCAGAAGAGCTTGACTCATCACCGTCCAGGTCTCAACGCAAGTTCACCTCTCATCAAGGCTGTTTATGGCCACCCAAACTAAATTGCCCCCCATACACTTTATCACACTTATCCCTTTTCTTTTTCTCATAGCACTTATTCGAAATTCCTTGCTGTTTTATTAGTTTTTTTTTTTTAAGACCTAGTTTTTCCAAGCAGTTTTAGGTTCACAGCAAAATTCAGAAGAAGGTACAGAGATTTCCCATATAATCCCTGCCCCACCTAACCACAGCCTCCCCCATTGCCGACCTAACCCACCAGAGTGGGACATTTGTCACAGTTCATGAACCCACACTGACACCTTTATATCTCTTAATTAGTTACTTTGACTTTATCTTCTATATCACTCACCCTTAGAATATTAGATTCATGAAAGCAAAAACCTTGTCTGGGGACTTCCCTGGTGGCGCAGTGGTTGAGAGTCCGCCTGCCAATGCAGGAGACACAGGTTCAAGCCCTGGTCCAGGAAGATCCCACATGCCGCAGAGCAACCAAGCCCATGCACCACAACTACTGAGCCTGTGCTCTAGAGCCCGCGAGCCACAACTACTGAAGTCCACGCGCCTAGAGCCCATGCTCCGCAACAAGAGAAGCCACCGCAATGAGAAGTCCGCGTGCCTCAACGAAGAGTAGCTCCAGTTCGCTGCAACTAGAGAAAGCCCACATGCAGCAATGAAGACCCAACGCAACCAAAAACAAATAAATAAATTTATTTATTAAAAAAACCAAAGAAACCTTGTCTGTCAGGCTCACCAAGCCAAAAACAGCACCCAAAATTTTAGTGTTTTAGTCAACATGTGTTCAGAAATTGAATTTTTAAAACTCCTATGATGTCTGTTCTTCATTTGTTCCTTGACTCCACAGAAATTGCTTTGGCTTCTTCCTTCACTCTTCTTTTCCTGGACTATTACAATCTGCTCGTGATTTTTCTAATTTTTTTATTGGGCCTTCATTCATTGGACCTTGCTCCATACTACTGGTGAACAATTTTTTTTGAGAGACGAAAATATAATCAACTATTTTCTTACTGACACTGACTTAGGTACAGGGACTCCTTGTTCAAGACAGTGTATTCCAATTATGTGATCATTTCCTTTCTTCCCTGAGGATCCACCAAATTTACAGTAAGGAATAAAAAAGGAACAGTCCGATATTAACAAAGAGATTAGGAGGGGCAGTAAACCTGAGATCAACACTATCTAAAACAACTTGTTTTATTCTGGACTTATTCTGAGCCCACCAGTCAATGAAA
The DNA here is from genome assembly GCF_937001465.1 of Orcinus orca. Classification (NCBI taxonomy): domain Eukaryota; kingdom Metazoa; phylum Chordata; class Mammalia; order Artiodactyla; family Delphinidae; genus Orcinus; species Orcinus orca. Next base: position 98,699,086 of record NC_064568.1, on the reverse strand, counting down.
GGCTTTGTTCCTCCCCAAATCCTTTAAAGAACCTTGAATTATGAAGGCAGAAGTGAGTGAAGAGCAGAGAAACAAGCATGGTTAAGCTTGGCTGACTGATATGTTATGAGCCTAAAAATCAGAACTATAAACTTGATAGCTTTCTCTAATTCCTCTCATGGTCTCAAAGCTGGCTACCCACAGAATCCACAAACTAACCAGAAGGTTACTTGGTTCTCCAAATTTGGGGCTGTACTGTGAGTCAAAGCCTCTTAAATATCTCACTGACACATTCTCCGACTTCTGATTTTATATGTGCTATGGGGGCTTAGTGGGTAATTGGATAATAGGTTTCTCATTTAAAAAAAAAAAGTATAATATTTATCAAGCATCTCAAATATTTATGAGGCAGAAAAGATCTTTTCCGGTCTCCGGTGTTCAGAGGGCTGCAGATAAACCATCACAGAGTGTGGATACCCATCATATTTTTGGAGATTTCCAATAAACAAGATAAAATACAGCTCCATAGAAACCCCATGTCACAGACTTTACTATGCAACAGTCAATTCTGTATAGAGTTTCTCCACATTGCCACTACTGCTAGCTTGGGCTGGATAATCCTTCATCGTGGAGGACTATCTTGTACAATGTAGGAAGTTTAGCTCATCCTTGACCTCTAGATGAGAGTAGCACCCCCTGCTCGCCAGTTGTAACAACCAAAACTATTCCAGACATTGCCAAATGTCCTCTGGGAGGCAAAATAGCCCCAGTTGAGAACGACTGGTATAAACTCATCAATTTGGTGACCTTGAAGAGTCATCGGGAAGACTGGGGTGGTGACCGTTTCTGTATTTCGCAAGCACACACCTACTTTCTAGAATTATGCTTCTCAATACAGTAGCCACTAGACACACGTAGTCTTGGAGCACTTGAACTGTGATTAGTCAGAATTGAGTTGCGCTGGGAACATAACACAAATGCCGAATTTCAAAGACTTAGACCTAAAAAAGTAAAGCATCTCACTAAAAATTTTACATTGATTACATGTTGAAATGAAAATATTTTGAATATATTAGGTTAAGTAAAATATATTATTAAAATCAATTTCTACTTTTTAAATGCAGCTACTAGAGAATTTGAAATGACAAGCGTGGCTTGCATTGTATTTCTGTTGGGACTGTGCTCTTCTAGGGAGGCAAAGCACTTTGCATGTGAAGGACTTTTGTTTCTCATTAAGCCAACAGTATTCAAAGAAAGTCCATGGTGTGTGCCTAAGTTGCATTAGTTGCTTTTGGCTACATCTATCTGAGGTAAATTCGTTGATGTCAAGGGTTGTAATTTCATTTTGCAGGTAGAAAAGTAGGAGCTAAAGAGATAAATCACCTAAAATCATTCTCCCGATTGTAATGCCAGAACTAATTAAATACAACCTATTGCTCGCCATATCCCCAAATAGTTTTTAGTCACCAGATATCTTTGTCCCTAAAAAACAACCAGTATTTTCCTTCTTCTCTAATTATTATAGAGATAAAAATCAAATTCCAAAGAGAACAATTTCCAGACACCTTAAGACAATAAAGCCAGCATTTGTTTGAAGAGAAAACAAAAACAAGATGGGAGACTCAAAAGGCATTACTTTGTATAATAATTTAATTAATATCATGTTGAGAAAAGAAAAACATTTTCCATCACTTTTGACTTCCTTTTGTGGAGACGTATGCAATCTGTTGTAGTCACTGCAGGTCTCTTGCTTTTTTTAATGCATGCTGGATTTGCATAATGTGCTGTGATGCCTCATGGGCACTCACTTAAGATCAACTGAGTTAATTTGCTTTCTTAACTCAGGTTTAAGTGTTTCATAGGCACTAAACTTAAGATCAACTGAGTTAATTTGCTGGCTTAACTCAGAAAATTACAATCATGGTTGCTCCATTTTCTTTGAAGCATAATTGTAATCATGGTCATTTGACTAAGCAGAGGTCCAAACTGTGTCTATTCTTCACCAGTTAGAAGAGCCAAAGACACAGCAAAGGAAAACTGCCACAAATATGTTACGTGTGAACAAGAATGACAGGTGACAACTATTGCTAAAACTAGTAAGTTATGTTGAGTAGCCATGGTCCAACATTTCTCTAGCCAAGAGGGTATAATCTGCTAAAAGACTTATTACCCTTTCTAGGAGGCCACTCTTATATTCCTTCACGGTACCAGGGGTATCTGAGAAATGTTGCATGCCTTTGAAAAAGCGAAGATGACACCCTGATCAAGAAATATGCAACTGAGACCAGCAGAAAGCAAGACTGCAAGGGAAGGCTCATTTAGGAGAAAGAGAGGAATTCAGAAGAGGCTTCCTAGTGCGTTTGAGTGTGGCATCTCCAAGAGAGGCATTATACATCCACCAGACTATGTGATTGGAGGAGAAAGCAAGGCTACCAGCGTGGGTATATATTTACGTATTCACGTTCATTTATTTATTCATTTGTTCTCCTATTTTTCAAAAAACATGTGTCAGGCACTGTGTTAAATGCCCTGGGTTTCCTGGTAAAAGGAAGAGATGAGTAGGTAGCAATAGGCAATAATCAATACCAGACAATTACTATATTAAAAAATGTTTGCAACTTGAATTTGAATACCCACAAATGGGAATGCTGAACTGTCTATCAGAGCAATATAGTACAAGTGTTTCCAAATGTTGCTTTATGCTGAAAGAAATACTATATCCAACCTTTTGTGTTACGAGTACCAATGGTCTAATTCTTTCACCATTTGCTTATTCATTCATTCAATAATTATTTAATTCAATTTGTTTTCCTGAAGATAGTTAAATTGGTCAATGTGTCTTCCTCTTTGGTTTTGATAGAAGATTCATTGGCATGAGAAGATCTGCAGGAATTAATAAAAACTGCTTCTTATTTTTCTTGTATCAATGGGATGAATTACATCAATTCATAAATTTGATTTTTTAAACATAATACATTATGAAAGAATATGAGAACTTGATGAGTTGTGCCTAGTAGAAATTGAATGGATTATATCGACTCATAAATTTGATTGTTTTTAACATCATACACTCATGAGAACATATGAGGACTTGATGATGTGTGCCTAGTTGAAATTCCTCGGCTTTCAGCCATGAGCGTCTCTGACCAAAACAAGCCAATGAGTCTATTCCTATTCATCAGATAGCTCAGCTTTGCAAACTCTAACAAAAGAGTTTCTTCCATATTTCCTTACAATGCTGACCTCTCCTTATTCCAATATCCGCCAAACCATTTAAAATTCCATAAATGTTCAAAGAAGCATGTACCCCAAATTAGAAACATTATTCCAGTTTCATTCCTCTAGCAGATATTATAGAAGCCAGATTTTACTGTTGTGGTGTTTGTAATTCAGAGTTAGTAATAAGCAATGAAACGGCACCAACTTGAGTAAGTCCAAGGTAAGATTTGATCTACAGGCATGGTGCTTCTTAGAAGTGGGTTCTAGTGAGAAATGTGACTCATGCTAATAAAATTAACTCCAGAAATCAGTGCTCAAGGCTCTACTAGGCTAAAATTCCATTTATTGCAAATTGTGCTATTTCCAATTTCTTTTAGTAATAAAATGCATGAATAGCCCAAAAAGGCTATAAATAGTCAACAATGCCAAGAGCTTTTTATCAGAAGCTCTAGTAGAACGGAGGGACCAGAGCTCTCTGATCCTGTTCTCTCTTCCCTTGGGCAATACTCCACAATAACTCATTAATCATTAATAATTTCTTTGCCCATTTAGTTTCAATGAATACATAAATCAACTGTTTACTCTAGGATGAGACATGGGAAATTGTTTGAAGCCAAAATTCTTTTGGGCATCGGCAGTATGTAAATTACATCCTCTTCTGTTTGAACTCTGAATAAATAAAGGAAAAGAAGGAAGAAAGGAGAATAATAAGACTCTGAATGGTAGGTAATTTGTTCTGTGCCTTTGTTTATCTAATGTTGTACTTTTAGGTTGGTTCAACGCTGTGTTGATAAAACAAAAGAAAATGATGCCTACTGACTTTTGACGAGGTTCAGTAATGTGCTGTACTATGAGGGTGAACAGTTTCTGTGTTTGAATTTCATCATTTCATTTTTTCCTAAGCTGTTCGGTAGTTCAAACATAAAGTATTTAGTTTAAGTAGACAAAGACCGTAGATGTTATCTTATTTACTGTCCTCAACACTATATTGAACCAACCTAAAAGCATGACATTAGATAAACAAAGGAATACACAGATTACCTAAGGTTCAGAGTCTTATTTTTGCCATTGCTTTGTCAAAATAAGATGTTATTAGAAAGAAGGTAAAATGCAACTAAAACGACAATAAAACAGACATAACACCATCCAATATAAAATATTTGAAGAGTACGACCACTTGTCGCTTCAAAACAAACAAATCCAATGATTAAATGACTGGTTTCATGTATACAAAATGCAAAAATAACATCTTTCAACTTTGACGCAGTGTGAGTGTTACTTTCTCACCTTGGTGGCTTGTAAAATGCCATCTTCAACAAGATCTAACATAGTATAATCTCTTCTGAAAACCCTGGGGGAATTTTGTAATATAAGTAATTCAGGAAGGTGTCAAAGTTTTATTTCTTCTACCCCTAGGCAGGTTCAAAATACTCTTTAAATTTCTTCACTATCACCAAAGTTTAATTTATGACTGAGAAGGCTTTGAAAATCCTACCTGTCTCTCAGTTCCAGGCAAGGTTTTCCAGTTGAAACTGTATCTCTGACTCTACTGTGGTTTCTATAGTGACAATCGTGTCTGAGTTTCATGGTGAGAAGATCTTTGGTACATTCAATAGTTCCGGAAGTGGCTTCACTGTACCAATGCTCTTTGGCCTGATAGAGCCCTGTGACATTAAAGATTCTCTCTGAAAATAATATTCCTAATTTTATCTTTTTGGAAATGAGTACAATTATAGCAAATAAGAAAAAAAAAGTTTACAATAGATGTGTATGATTACAAGTTTATTCAAACAGATGAATAAGCCTCCTCTCCTCACCAAGAAAATAGAAAAAAAAAATATATATATATATATAAATGCATGTGATAGAATTTTAGAAACAAAAGTTGTAAGATATCTTTGAGATTATCTAATCTGCTATTAATAAATACACAGTTAAGCAAAGAGAATATTAAAGAAAAAAAGATCATTTCCTGATTCCTGGGAATATGCACTACTGAAATATCAATGATCCCTGCATGAGAAATAGGCAGAGACAGGCGTCAAGGAGGGGAGGGTTTTTTTTCTCAGTTCCAACACATCGGAGGTAAAAATTAATAGGCAAAGTGTATCAAAAAAACAGATGCTCTGCTGAAAAGCCCTTCAGGCAGAATTGCGTCAGCTGGCTTTCTCTGGTGAGGCAGGACTTCAGCGACTCACAGAATAATTGCTACATACCCCAGCTGAAGCATTTTACTGTACCTGGCTTTACGCTCAGGCAACCATCCATTGATGGGGAGGGGGTAGCCATGGGGGCTAGAGTGACAGCCAGAAGATGCATGTGACTTTAGATTATGTTCCTTTTAATTTGAAAATCACCATCTCTCTGCTTCCTAAGTGATCAGAAGCCTCAACAATCCCTTCCCTCGCTTTTTAACCTAAGTGAAACAGTGACAACCATTATTTGTAGAATCGTAGGACTCGGAGAAAGGGTGTGATATAATTCTTAAATGTATAATAGGTGGATATGTCAGTAAAAACCACAGAAATGGTCAGAACGTTGTAGTTGAAAAAACCAGAAGTGATTAAAATAATTTCCACATACAGATAACGTATGATGAAATTAACAAGGCAAAAGAATGCAAGGATATTACGAAAATTATTTTAACCTAAACAAAAATCTTTTTTATGTCTCCCATAGCATAGTAGCATTGCCTAGCACACCAAGGACCTCGTTAGAAATGCAACTTCTCAGGCCTCTCCCAACTAACTGAGTGAGAACTCTGGGGCCAGAAATCTGTGTTGTAACAAGCCATGCAGGTAATTCCCTTGACTGCTAAAGTTTGAGAGGCTCTGGCCTAGTACGGTTCTCAAATTTGGGTATGTTGTAAGAATCACTGGATACACATTAATATTTCTGATTCAACAGGACTCACGCTGCAGAAATTTTGACTCAGTAGATATTTTTAATCACACCCTTTGTGATTTTGATCCAGCAGGACATCTGACCACAAATTTGCAAACACTGGCTTAACGGTTAAGAATGTGGTAAACCCAGTTAAAAGCATACAATGACCATGTCTTATCTCTAGGCTAGTTAGCTTCGGAGCCAGTTTGCTCATTGTAAATAATAATGGCATCTATTTTGAAGGATGGTAGTGAGGATTAGGGGAGACAAAGTATAAAATTGGCACAGCAGAGTGCCCGGCACAAGGCAAGTGCTAAGGAAATGATAACTTAATATGGCTTATCCGTTTCCACATGGTTGACTGTTTATCATAAATGCCTGAAATTATCAATAGCCTCTAACTTAATCCAACAGGGTAAAACCATTCAACCCATTTGTAGACATCTCTGGGCCTCCTTGAAATTCAAAAAAGATACCAGTTCACTAGTCTTCTCCAAGAAACAAGAAACTATCAAATGAAAACACAGAAGATTCTGTTTTCTGTAATTTTTTTTAAAAAATCTTTACTTCAAATACAACAAAATACTAGAATAGTTAAGAGCACAGACTATGGTTCCGGAATCCCTAAGTTCAGACTGGCTCTGCCACTCATGGGCTATATGACCTTGGTGAAAATCCACGTACCTCGGTTTTGTCAGGAGTAAAATGGGAATAATAAGTACTTACTTCATGGTATTGCAGGGAGGATTAAGTGAGTTAATTTAATGTATGTCATGGACTTATGATAGTGCTAGGTATAAACCTTCAACAAAGATTAAATATAGTTATTACCCAGAAAAATCACCAAAGTTAGTTTTCTATGTACTGATTATGGTACATTTGGAACCGAATTCAAACTTGAAGTTTTGTCTTAGTGATTCAAGAGAATTACTAGTAAGGTAGCAATGTTTTAATTATGAATAAATGCAGATTTTTAAACTTTTACATTATTAATACTGAGTACACATTTTTAAAATGAGAGCACCTTCTTGTTTGCCCCTAAAATGAAGATTTGAGTAATGCCTCAGGTCAAGGGAACTATAACGGCATTGCATTATCTACTGTTGAGTACTCAGGAGTGACTGGAGTCCCATTAGCAGACCTGAATAAAGTGTAAAAGAAATTCCTCTCTAAATATATGAGAAACCATCCTGATGACCTAGTTTTTAATTAAAATTTTACTAGATATGTAAACTCTGGGAGAATCAAAGGCACGGTTTCACAACTGAAATAAATCCATATTTGATATACTTACGATATCTGAAAACCTAAAATACTCTGACAGTAAGCCAACAATAGTGAAAAATAACTTGTAAGCAAACTGCGTAAAGAGAACCAGCCACCCTCACGCATTTGCCGAGAACACTGTATATAATCCCAGATCACTTAAGAAAAGGTAACCTCTTGGCAGTTTAGAAACCCACAAATTTTTGAAGACCTGGTTCGCCTTCAAATACGTCATACTGGAAAGTCAGCCGTGGTAAGTTCTTTCAACGTTTAATCCATAAAAAGAAGGTTTGTATTATCCTCCATCTTGTTTCTTATCTTAAATAAAATGTCTGATAAACCTTAGGAGGCGTAGTTCATTGGGGTTCCTTCTAAAATCAAGCATAAGTCTTGCATTATATGTTTTGAGATATGCATAAAGCAATAACGTCACAGCATCCACTTCTCAAAAGCTCAGTCACATTCCACTTCTTTATGCAACTGATAGCCTTCGAAGAGTAAGATATCAACAAAGACTTTCCTTCATCTTTTGTTGAGAAATTGCAATCATATCATTACGTAGCATCAAGTCTTAAAATTGGTCAATTGTGGTCTTTTTTTGCAAGAAACAGGTTCTTAAAATGTAGCTTATCAACACTAGATTATCTGCAAGCATCCTACAGCAGACTCAAGATGCACGTTAAAAAAAACCAAAACATTTTGTATGTATTGGAGGGCATACTGAGTTTTCACATCTACTAGTAAAGTTAAAACGTTGAAAATAAATATTTGCCTAGAGTCATTTTTCACTTCTATTCAAGTGTTAGGGTAGAGAAGGATTGGGTAGAATTAGAGTTTAGGTTAGGTCTAAGTTAATACTAGGCAACATTTCAAAATGAATCTAAATTTCCAGATCCCTTCTTGAGTTTGAACTGTACGAGACTGACATTTTTGTAGGTCAAAAAAGAGTGAATTTCGGCAATTTTTATGATTCAACCTTAATACATCACAATGCTCTCTCTCCCAGCATACAGGTGCCAGTTGCTTTTCTCTTATATAAAGCCCCAAATCCCAGTTGTATCACATCACACTGGCTTGTTGGCTTTCAAATCCCTCATACTCCAAAATCAGCTATCACCTGCTCCAAGTAAATTCTTAAGCAGAGGAAGTTTACGTAAAGTTAAGGACTTTCATCCATGAGGGAAATATTTAGAGATAGATGGGTCTTCTGAGAGTACTTAAATCAAACCTTATACATATTCTCATATAGGCCATTACAGAGTATTGAATAGAGTTCCCTGTGCTAGTTAGTAGGTTCTTATTAGTTATCTATTCTGTATATAGTAGTGTGTGTATATGTCAACTAAAAAAGAGTGGATATATGTGTATGTATAACTGACTCACTTTGCTGTACAGCAGAAACTAACACAACATTGTATATACTATACTCCAATAAAAATATTCATTAAAAAAAAGGAAATTTGGCATTATGCTCAACTCAAGTCTTTCTGAAGAGGAATGGATTGGATAAATATCACACTAAATTATTACTTTTTGTTATTTTGTCACACCATTGTGTTATTAACAGCTCATAGTGATTTTAATTATCATTATTAATAACTACTAAATAGATCCTATATACCTAATCAAAAGACAAAAATGTATATGGCCATATACATATACATATATGTATATACATATATACATAGCCAAACTCTCTACCCTACATACCTACAAAAAAAAATACAAAAACAAAATGATTTCGCTGTAGCTACTAGCAAGCCTGCACGTTATAATAATGGAATTCAAGCATATACCTATAGAGATCACTTCTCTTTCAGCTGAAGTCTAGAAAACTTGTTGGCAGTTAAAATATTCACTTAACTCAAGAGTTCTTTGGGTGATTTCTTTTCATTTCAGACCTATTCTTCCAAGTGAGCCTAATTCAAACTTATGAACATGTCATGGATAAAATATTTCTGATGTCATTTCAAGTTTCTGTTTCCTTATCACTAATCCAGTTCCTCTCTGCCTGGCCACATCTGCCATTATTTTGTATGAGAGTCAGTGTAGAGTGATGACGAGAAGCCTGGACCCCAGGCCTGTGGAGGTTTGAGTCCTGGCGGTGCCACATAGCAGCTGTGTGGCTTTGGGAAACTTATTTGACTTTCTGTGTCTCAACAGCCTCTTCTGCAGAGGAAGGCTAATACTATTTATCTCATAGCGATGTTCCAAGGATGATGTGAATTCAACTAAATGAGCTAATATTTGTAAGTGTCTAGCAGAGTAACTGGCCTACAATTCAATGTTTGTTAAATAAACTGGAAAAGGGGGAGGGGAAGGAAGGAAGCTATGACCTAGGAAACTGGTCCACCTGGGTCAAAACATTGAAAAAGGTCACACTTTCTAGAAGAAAGAGGCCAAAGAAGTAGGGAAATCCTGTGCCATATCAGGTCCTAAGCCTCAGAAAGGAGAAGCATTTTATACAGGATGAGAGAAAAGAGAAAAACAAGGGTGTTATTGTTCCATTAACCAACTTGCCTGGTGTTATCCCCACAGCTCAAAGGAGCCATCATTAGGCATGGAGAAAGCCTAATTTATCACTCCTGTGTCATACTTAGTCCTCACGTTGTGTGTCTGTGACCCTGAAATTCCTGCTTGTATTTTTCAGGGGTGGAGCGCTGATCACTGGGTCTGGTTGCAAAGCTTTTCGGACGAAGTTGTTTTAGTAACAGGGTAAAGGGACCATGGAGGCAAGGGTGATCAATCATCAATCAACTGGGGGTTACCAGGGGTATCCCAGTGAGATAGTACAGTGCCGAGAGAGTTGATATGGGGCCACATTAACGAAGTACATCAGGTTTGGCCAAGTCAGGGGAGGAGAGACCACACATCACTGTAGATATCAGAGCAGATGTGCAGAGTCCTCAGGAACAGAGCCAGACAAACTACACCCCAGGGGACATCAGCTCTCCCACCTCTAAAGACCAACTCCACCATAACATGCCATTTCTCCAAACCCCCCAAACCCACGTTGAAGGCGAACAGGAGGAAGGAAAGAGTAAATGAAAAACTAACTTGTCCAAGAATGATTGAACTACCCAAGAGGCTGCTTAAAGTTTTGCTAGGTTTACCAAATTAAATTTAATTTCATTTTCTCCACTACCCAAAACAGTGGGGATCATGAAGAATATTATATTAGCTCTGAAAAATAATGAAACTATCTTCTTTGCACTTTTGACTGTACCAGAGGTAAATTGCTCACCCTGCTAAAAACACAATGGGAGAAGAGCACATTTGATTTTGAGACTAATTTGGACCTTTTAAAGACTATTTTGTTTCATAGAACTATCTGTAAAGGGGAAGACCATATAATATAATGTCCAGAGCACACACTTTGGAATCTGGTTGCCTTAATTCAAATTCCTATTCTATCCCTTTCTTAGGTGAGTGCCCTAAGGCAAGTTATTTAACTTCTTGGTGTCTTAGTCCCTGCACCTATAAAAAGAGAACAGCAACCTTGCCTACCTCACACGATTGCTGTGAGACAACTCATGCCCATCATGATGGCACTGCTCAAGCAAAGACTCGAAACAGTTCCTGGCACGTAGTATGTGCTCAGCTAAGATTAGCAATAAATACACCGTTCAGTAGAATTGTATGGGTCAAAAGAAAGTGGATATTCAACCAGCTAACATTTAAAGAAAAAGATTCTTCCAAATTGCCATTTGACAGGAATATGGAGAGCCCTCTAGCCTGACTTTAAGTGGCATGCATGTGGTTAGACTGCTCTTTTAAAATTATCCTTTCATTATTTATGTCCAGCCTAAGCATGTAGTTTACATGAATTTTTTTTTTCTTTGCAGTACGCGGGCCTCTCACTGTTGTGGCCTCTCCCGTTGCGGAGCACAGGCACCGGAAGCGCAGGCTCAGCAGCCATGGCTCACGGGCCCAGGCGTTCCGCGGCATGTGGGATCCTCCCGGACCGGGGCACGAACCCGTGTTCCCTGCATCGGCAGGCGGACTTTCAACCACTGCGCCACCAGGGAAGCCCAGTTTATATGATTTTTAACCTTGAATTTACACAGTGATTCTGTAGACGTGGAGATACCGGCAGGTTCTTTAAATGAAATTACCTCTTGGAACCAAATGACTGGGAATAATTTATTTTTAACTTAGAAAAGCAGAAAAAGTGGGATTTTCATTATTTACCTTTTATCTCTCTAACCATTAACCCAATGGTTAGAGCATTGCCTTCTTAAGATCTGGGAACAAACAATTTGACAGATGGTTGGAAGAATTTTACAAACTATTAGCCTTGTTTATTTGTTTCCATTTGATAATGAGCCTGCTAATAGTCATTTGGTAAACATCTATTGATTGCCTACCGTAGTTTGACAATATACTAAGTACATGACGATGGGAGAAGTTAGGGGAGAAGAGGGAGGTAAAAAGAAACAGAGGATGCGTTTGCTAGTCTTGAAGGTCTCATGGTTTAGTTCTAACCCTCTCCCACCCAGCCACAAGCCAAAGAGAATGACCATGAAACAATATATACAAAATAACATTGTAAAATAATTAGTAAATATAAACGCTAAGAGGATATGGAATCCAGAAATAAAGGGGTAGAAATTATTGTATACAGTCAAGATACATATATGTAAAATTATTTATTTTCTTAAACTTTATACCAATCTTAAAAGAAAAGTGGCAAGATATACATTGTATGTATGACATTACATACGTATGTGTATATATATACACACATTTATATATACACACTCACACCAGGACAATGAATTGGCCTTTCTGTTTTAAAATCTGTTATTTGAAGCAACCTCCAGAAGAATGGACCTCATTCCAGAAGACTATAGGAAACCAGTGCTGTGTAACTTACTTCAAAACTGTACGAATTCAAATCTAATTTCCACCTTCCTTATTTTTTTAGCTATAGTTTCTCTCTTTAACCTGCAATTCACATATTGATGTTATCTGACTCCATTGTAGATATATAAAATAGACTACATAGGCTGCATGAGCAGTGAACAAAGATGAAAGCTCAGTACCATACATAAATATTTCTAAATTATGATAAAAAGGAGAATACTTAGAAACATAATAAAAATGCACTATTAATAACAACTCAGCAAATAGTTATTGCATTTTGTTGGTTTGAGATTTAATTTTACAGAGTAGCACTCTTCAGACTCTGCCTCATCATGTCCAATGACCATGTCCACTATTTTGAGGGCTAACTCATCCATTATTTGCTAGTTCTCTTTGTAAGAAAATATGTCTTTATACTGAGCTCACATAGCCCCCTCCAATTTTAACTTGTTGATTCCCTTTAACCAAACAACATAAACTGATTTTGCCTAAAATAGTAGCCAACACAATGGACATAAAATAATCAGAATAAGAATTTCACATTATTGAATGCCTACCATATCCCATAGAGCTAAGTATTTCACCCATATCAAATTACTTAATCCTCACAATAACCACATAAGGTAACTATGATTATCGTCCCCATGTAACCACTGAGAAAACTCAGGAATAGAGTTAAATTAATTTTCCAAGGACACATGGCCAGCACTTTAGCCACAGCAAGCTCTAACCTCAGACAGTCTGATTACAGAATCCACTGTGCTGCCTCACCAAAATAGTTAGGCAATAAGACCCATGGCATATTTAACAGGCCTGCATAGGAAGTATTACCACATGCATCGCCCTCCCTGTGAAGGAGCCTTTCGAAGGTCAGTCTAAATCTGGATTCTGTCCTATCTGCCAAAATAAATCAAGATTTTAAACTAGTCATTTTACAAGCATGTGAGGCAGAACATTAAAAGCTAAGGCAGAGGCAAACACAGTGCAGATGAAACAATGCTGGTTTCCAAAGGCAATAGCTGACACCCATTAATTTGAGAACTGCAGTCTTCCTTACATATGGTTGATGAGGGCATCTTCACTGAACACTGAGCTTTGAGCAATTGCAGCTGCAGAGTGCAAGAATTCCCTGTAAACACTGACAAGAAGCAGGAAAAAAAGGGAAGTGGTCATCTTAGCACAGACCAGTGAGACACAGTAAATGTTTGAACACATTTTATGGAGTGTCAGCAGAACTTAGAAGCTGAAAGAATAGAAATCTGAAATAAGACAATCCCTTAAGCAACATTAGTTAAAAACTTCACCAAGCTCCTAGTGAAAAGGAAATGAAATCAGTCAGTTCAACAATATAGTTTTTATAATTGGCTGCATATATACTTATGTTAAAAATAAATGCCAAGCTACCCTTAGAGCCCAGCAAGAAGTGACCCAGCCCTAGGTCTAACTCATTAGAGGGCCCAGTTCTGGGAGTTTCTGGCTGCACTTTCCTTCAGCCTGAGCTTTAGAAGAAAGATGTGATAGAAGGCTGCAGCCAGTCTGCACTGGACATGTTGTACAAGCAAATGTAAACTTGTATGTTTGTAAATCACCAAGATATAGGGATTGTTTGTTACCACTACGTTACTTAGCTGACTGATACAATTAGTTACCTCGGATGTGAATGCTGCGAGTCTGGATGTGAAGGAGGAGAGAGGTAGGAAAACTCTTCTTTTTTCCCCTTTTTATTCTTCTGGATTATTTTAATTACTTTTTAATTATTATTATGGTATTTTATTTTTCTACCAAAAAGCTGGTTTTAAAAACATAGTGTGGATTCAGATGTACTCAGTTAATCATTTGACTTTTTTATATCCTGCACTAAACAACCATTTTAGGTATTATTATATAGCTATCTAAAGCAGGGAGACCCTACCCAAGTGAAAAAATAATAATAATTTTTCCTGATTATTAAAGTAATACCTGTTGATAAAGGAAAATTAGAAAATGCAAAAGACCTCACAGGACAAAATGCAAATCATCGTTAATCCCACCATCTGGAGATAACCACTGTTTTGGTAAATTAGTATTTGTATGTTCTTTCTCTTATGGTTTCTATTTATATAATTACAAATTGGCAACTTTTTGTAATTCAATTTTGCATTCTACTTTTTCACTTAACATTATTTTCCCAAATCATACAATATTTTTTGAAAATATATTTTAATATATACACACCCTGCCATTTAATGAACATGCAATTGTTTATTCAGCCATTTTCCTATTATTAAATGAAAAATAATGTGATGGGATCATAATTGTGACATAACCAAAGAATCAGATGAATGCAGACAAAGAAGCACATAGTTCTATTTGGGAGAATGAAAGGCAGCTTTAAAGAGGTGGTGTCCTGTTAGACGCTTCTGAAAATTGACAAGAATTTCATGCGTGGACCAGGGAGGCAAGGGCATTGCATGCAAAGGAAATAGCTTGAACAAAAGCATCAACGCTTAAAAGCACATGAACATTTTACTAACATCAAGTACTGTCAAGGAACAAGTACACTCAGACCGTGGTGTGAATGATGGTGAAGAGGATGAGTCCTAAAGGAACCATAAAGGCAGATTGTAAAGGGTCCCTCGAACCATTCTAGGCAGCCTAAAGTTTATCCTATGGGCAAGAGGGAGGGACCAACACTTTGAAAGAGATGTGGATTAGATCCATGTTTTAGAAGCACATTGCACAGAGGAAAGAACACTGCTTTTGGAATCAAGGAACCCGTTTCTCCTGAGCCAATTTCCCCATATGTGAAATTATATTTCATGGAGTTGCTTTGAGGATTAAGTGATCTGAATTAGTAGGTGCCCAGCAAATTATACTTATATGTGAATTGGCTACAAGTGCAGAGCTTGTCTTAAAGGAGGAAGAAGGTAAAAACCGGGTTCTAGAAATACTAATACTCCAGGCAGGAAATGGTGACTAAACTAGGAAAATGATGGTAGGGAAGCAAGTAACCAAAGGGTTCAAAAACATTTCAGGTAGGACTAAAAGCCAGGACTTGATAACCAGCTGGATGTGGGTGGTGGGAACAATGGAAAAATGGAAATGAAATCATGGCACGTTACTAGAATGACCAGTGAACGAGAATAGAAGCAGAAGGAAATTCTACAGAGAAAAAAAAAGTCTTGAAGCCTTAAGCAAAATTAAGACCATGTTTCCATTGGCTATATTAGATGGAAAATAAAGTTGAAATTGGGTGAATTTGATCAATATCAGTAACATAGATAATTCAGGCACTAGAACACTTTTCTATCCACAGTTCCAGGATGAAAGAATGGGCAAGGGTAGTAATTTATCTGAAAACATTTCATATTTTGGCTTTTGGATTTTGAGGTATGGTAAAAATGAATATCAAACATCTCAAGCATGGTTTGCAAGATCAGTATTCCTTACTTTAATCCTCCCTTCAGGGACTTCCCTGGAGGTCCAGTGGTTAAGACTCAATGCTCCCAATGCAGAGGGCCCGGGTTCAATCCCTGGTCGGGGAGCTAGATCCCACATGCCGCATGTTCAACTAAAGATCCCGCGTGCCACAAGTAAAAAGATCCTGCACACCGCAGTGAAGATCCCATGTGCCGCAACTAACACCCAGCACAGTCACGTAAATAAATATTTTTTTTAAAAAAGCCTCCCTTCACCTACTCCTTGGGGAAGGTGTTTGATGTAGTTGTATGAGTATGGCAATAATACATAATACACAGAAACACAGAAACACATATATACATAGACAGACACATACACCTACTATATAGACTAATATACAGGCTATATATATTTATGTGATATGTGTGTATAGCCTAAGAGATATATATGTATATATATACATGTGTGTATGAGTTTCATCAGCATGGCAATAAAACAAAAACAACTATGAATAGATAGATGGATCCACAGATACATATACACAAACACATCCATGTACAAACATACACACAATATATAAACAAATATTTACTATATATTTATCTGCTGTATACGTTTAGCTGAAGATATATATATGTACATATATGTGCATATATAAACTATATTAAATTATACAAATATATAAACTCTATATTAAGCTATATAAATATATAAACTATATATATTAAAAATTGCATAGGCTTGAGGCCAAGGAATAAAAGATTTCCTTACTTCTATCCCTCTGTGCCTACAGAAAAGGATGAGGAATCCAGACTCGTGAGACTGTTCTGAGCATCTTGAAGCTGCTATTCTAGAGCAGCTGTGTCCTTTACACAAGGGAAGCTTTCCCCTTGTATCCTAATTGGGCATGAAATCTGACTCACCAGCACAAGTTATATTGGAGCGGCCAACAGAGCAGCTGCATGCGAAACCCCTTGAATAACCCTCATCCAGTGACTGAAATTGATGTGGAGGGAAACATGGGGCCCACGTTAACCTGGCAGATGCTGCAAGGAATTCGAATCACCTCAGTGCTCACCACGCACTGCACCGAATTGTCCTAGTTTGTCTGCCCTCACAGCTTTTCAAAGGCCAGAAGTAGAACAAGAGCCCAGATATTTTTATCGTGATGGTACATTTCGTGACAAAATATTGGCAGGGTAAGTGCCTTTTTACATACTAACTCATCCTGTTAGAGATTAGGGAGCACGCTCCTAGCGAAGAGTTTGGTCTCGAGAGAATGTGATCCACTGAAGATGTGAAGATTGGCATCTCACTAAACCACCTGTGGTTAGTGTCTATTACTGGCAGGTCCCTGCCAGGCTCTAGGCAAACACTCTGTACTGAAGGCAGAATCCCATAGTGCTTAAAGTTGCAGGCTTTGGAATCAGACCATCTAGACTCAGGTCTAACAATTACCTCTGGGTGATACTGAGCAAGTTACTTAACCTCTCTGAGCTTCAGCTTTCTCCTCAGAGGTCACATGTTATTTTTAACACATGGTATTGTTGTGAGTTAATTAATATAGTGGATATAAAGTGCCTGCTATGTAGAAAGAGCTCACTAATGTAAGATATAGACACTAGTTGGCATTATTTTTCATTAAAACTGTCACAGAGTCAAGACTGGTTTTAGGAATGCAGGGGGGACAAAAGCAAGGGATCTCTTACACAAAACTATCTCCCCTACTGACATACATTTCCAACATTAGCAATGCCTCGTTTTTATTTTTTGAAAACATTTCTTTCTTAAGAACTCATTCTCACAATATAAACCTCTCTTCTGTAGACCCCAGATAAAAGAAATGAGCTCATTTGTATTCTAGAGACCTTAAAAAAAGAAACTCCGTTCCCACACATGCTACTTTGTTCCAAAGGAAAAGCTTGGACTTTGAGGAAATGGGTTTCAACATTTCTCAGGATGTCTAATGAAAATTATTGATTTATATTTCCTTCTGATCACTAATTAGAGTTCATGCAACTTAATGACCCAGCTTCTCTCCAAACTACTTATCAAGACAGGGACACCCTGAGAAGCTGCAGATGCTGATACCAGACACCCCCGTAAGAGACTAAATAGTCATGCCCTGAACATCAGAGTTACTAAGAACAGGGAATTCTGGTGAGTTTGATATGGAAAAGCCTATTTTATTTTTTTCAATAACTGTTGTACTGAAACTCATTTCGACCTTATTCAACACACAGATATGGACATATGTCTTGATGGTGCTCCAAGTGCTCTAAGGAACGTCAGAGAACGTCTAGTCCAATCTCTCATTTATAGATAAAGAATCTGAGGCACAGGAGAGTTGAGTAATTGCTCAAGCTCCACAGCTACTTCATAGCAACGTAGAGTTTTAACTCAAGTTTCCCGAGCCTCCGTATATCGTGTTCCCGTTTTGATTTTTCTTTAAAGATTCCTGATGTTGAAATGTCTCTGGTTCTCAATGAGGGATTTGGATTCTGAACATCTAGGAATTCGGGGCAGACATGACAGGAGATTGAGCACAGTCTGCAATGCCCGGGTTACATCCTAATACTAAAGCCCTAATACGTCTCTGAGAGCCACTTATCGTATGTCTCTTTCTCCTAGAAGTGCAAATTGTGGCAGAAGGCGGGAGGATCCAGTTACCTAAAGAGTTGGGGTAATAAGCTTCTCGTTAAGTCAAGCTGTCCTCCATGGTAATGCCCTAATGACCCGCAGGAGTTGATGGGCTCCTAAAATTCCTTTCCTTGTTGCATTTTCTTGGGACTGTGTGTTTGGAGAAAACATTTTCTGCAAGCAGATGTTTCCGTACTCTTAAACAGTCTGTCCTCAGAGGGGGTCCTCGTACACCAGGGCTCCTGGGGACGTTCCAGGAGAGTCCCAGGGTCAGAAGCTGTGGTCTCAATGGCTGTGGAGAGATAGGGACAGCCCGTCCTTAGCAGAGCCTTCTCTTCTCACCCACCTGCGGGGCCGTTCACCTTTCCTGACCACAGTCTCAGTAGGTCGTCCACATATATTGAGCCCTCACCTCCACCATTATCACTTTGTTCCCTTCCTGCTCAACCCTATTACCGCCTCTCTGTCATGGACTACAGAGAAAAATAAATTATAATTGCTCTAGCCTTCACAGCAGCATGATGGACTCACCTGGTTTGGAAATTGCTTAACTCAGAAAATGGGCTCAGAGAGGAGCAAGTGTACACAGGTGAGAAGGGAGAACAATACTGGCGTGCGTTATAATGGAGACCACCAATGGCGATGCCATGAGGCAGACAAAGCAATTACTGCCTAATGGTTTACATGAGAAGTATACACACACACACACACACACACACACACACACACACACTCCACTTCACATAGGCTTACCTGTGATCAGATTTGTTTAAAACCAGCTGATGGACTTGGAGGGCATAATGCTAGCGAAATAAGTCAGACAGAGGAAGACAAACACTGTATGATATCACTTATATGTAGAATCTAAGAAATACAACAAACTAATGAATAAAACAAAAAAGAAGCAGACTCAGAGATACAGAGAGCAAACTAGTGGTTACCTGTAGGAGGAGGGGCAGTATAGGGGTAGAGGAAAAGGAGGTACAAACTACTGGGTGTAAGACAGGCTCAAGGATGTATTGCACAACACAGAGAATACAGCCAATATTTTGTAATAACTGTAAATGGAGTGTAACCTTTAAAATTGTATTAAAATAAGTTTTAAAAAATCAGTTGCTCTTCATTCCTTAAAACAGATTAAAAACAACACTCCTTGATACAATGTAATCTCATATGGATAAATATTAAAGAGTTACTTCCAAAATTTAAGACAATTCTCTTGTTATTAGTAAGGTATCCTTAGAAACAAACAAGCAAAACTTTTTTCATACACACCAACTGAGAAACGTATTCAGGCTTAGGGCCATCTCTATGCATGTTGTACTTTTCAAATGTCTGCCCTCGGGAAATTCTCCTAGCCCTTTTGAGTAACTTATCCATAACATTCCTTTCCCTTTTCTTGTCATTCATTAACAAGCTTCATAAATGGAGTGACAGTCCTCCTAAATTAAGTACTGTATACTTCAGGCTAATTTTATGTTTTTTATCACAATAGCAGGGCAGTATTAGCAGCCCATTATGTTGTCAACTTTCTCATTTAGCAAAGCAGCTTCAATTTATTAACAGTGAGGAGTGTGTATGAATCAATATGTTTCATTGGGCAATGTGTCATTTGTTAATCGGATATTGATGAGATTATTGACGCACAGCTAATTAATCTCCAGCCCACTGCCAGCCTTCATATGTTTCCTTAATTATGTCCTTCATCTTAGTCTCCTGGCTTGAGCACCCAGACGCAGGGCTATAGACAGTGAGCGAGGTAAGCTGTCAGAGGCTCTTTTCACACATTTACAATCCCTTGGCTGTGAAATTATTTTCTTAGTTGTAAATAGGAATCAAAGAGATATTTAATAACATTTGTCAGCAGATTGATATTGATTGGTGTGGACTGGCTTCAAATCCAGCAGCCATGGAATTTTGCCTGTGAAGGAGGCTATTAAAAAAGAGAATGCTTAATTAGTGATCAGCAATTGCACGAGTCAGTTGTCATCCGCCCTCTGGAATTTAAAAATTGCTCTTCTATGGACATTGTTTGTATAGCCTTGGTTCAATATTTCAGATCACTGTGTTTTCTTTTTCATTTTAACTCTTTATTGCCACCTTTCTTAGCCATGGACAGCATTGTTGGGGATAGAAAATTCAGAAAGGACCCAAATATCTTGTAGTTTTTAAAACTTAATGCAGCCACGATTAAGTAACAGTTATAATTCCACTGGCTGCACCTAACAAGAGCCTAAACAGAAATCTTTATATTAAATGAGTACTTCACTTCCCTTTCCCGGACTTCTGAGTGAAAATGGAAAGTGCAAGCTCCCATCCTATTCATTAGTTCTGTCCCTCTTTGACACACGATAACCATTCTGAGTCTTAATTTACTCATCTGCGAAATGGGACGATGATTCCTGATTTAACTCACTAGATCATTCTGAGGTTCCATGAAGTCGTGTGTGTGAGAACACAGGATTTCTAGGATGCTGGCCGATTACTAGGTGTTATTTGTTCTGGTGTATTATTTAGAAGTGTTCCAAAGTTCATGTCGAACCCGTTTGACGAATGTAATAGATATGTGATAATTAGCTTGTTATTCTATTTCTGTCCATTTATTAATTCCTCATGTAAGGTTACAGGGCATCCCTTGGCAGAGAGAGAGAGCGAGTTGGTAGCGGTGACAGGGGATAGACAAACGCTACCCTCACCCATGGTTTCCTCATGTCTAAGATGCGAGAAGGAATAGCTCTCCATGAAGCTCCTTTAGCTCTTCAACAAAGCTAACATAAAACATCCTTTTCTAGATGTGTGGCTTTTAATAAGGAACCCCTGATGAAAACACATTTATTTCAAAGGGGTCTTTAAACAATTGTAGTTTCAAATCCAGAGCTAGACTTAAAATCAAAACGCATGGATTTCCCAGCTTCTGTTCCTCACTGCGCACATGAGATAATGATGTCCACTCTTTCTTCTTAACTCATAGAGGACTACCGAGTCTAGCAGGGAGCAATGTCAATACTTCTATGATTTCTTGACCAAAATGCTTCTCCCTCGCCATGGTTTATGTATGTATGAGACTATGAAGATGATTTTTTTTAAAAGGAAAATAAAAAGATGAAGATTAAGAAAAAGGAAAAGAAAGAGAAGAAAGATGTGAGCCAATGAGAGTTGATTAGAAAATTCCCCTTCTTATAGCATCACATGCAGCAGGTATTTAAAGATGTTAATGGTTACATGGACGGCACCACATTTTTCACCAGTGGTGCAGCTATAGGCTTCAACTATAGAGTCTGTACATTGAACTAAATGGTTACCAAAACTTTACTTGTATGTTCTTCGCTTCAACATACGGCCTTGCACATAGTAGGTGTTCAATTAAGGTTTTTAAAAAATTGATTATGCCTATGTGGACATCGGGGAAAATATTGTTCATGAAAACAAGGTAATGGTCAGCATCTTAAAAGCAACCCCAGGGAGGACTTCAGGCCATTTTTTTACTCCATTTCGTTCATGTAGATCAGGGTCAAGAGGGACACAGAATCACTAAGGTGTCAAGAAGACAGGATTCATATCACTGTATTAGCTTGATCTTCCCTGGCACAAAACGAGTCAGATTGTCCCTCCTTAAATGCTAGTCTTTCCTAATCTTCTTGAACTTCTGATGGTGGTCCTCCTTTTCCCACTACACAGTCCCCACGAGTGACTTTATCCCTAACCCGAGCCTCGAATACCAGCTGCATATTGACAACACTCAGTCCATATTTCCAGACACAACTTGTCTGTGGAACACCTGATCCACATCTCCATCTCCCGGTAGAAAATGTCAACTTAGATGTTGCATGCATAAGCACCTCAAAATCCTTCTCCCTCATCTTTAAATGCAATCAGTACCGACTCCTGTCACATCTGCATTTTATCTCTCAAATCCTTTCCCTTTTCTCTCTCCTCGGTCAATTCCCTGCATCATCTCCCATCACCTCCTGCCTAGATTACTGGACAGCTGCCTGAACTCTCCCAGTCATGATCCAAGCCCCCTGTCCCTGGTGACTGTCCAGAACGGGGTAAGCGTTACTCCTGCACTTAAAACACATATATGGCTGCTTATTACCCTTATAATTTGGATCAAATCCAAATTTATTACCTCCTTTGCCCTGCTTGATCACACTTATCTCTCCGTTTTCACCCCCAAATGTTTCATTCCTTGACATCTAATCTACAGTCATGCTGAATGCCTTTCAGTTTCTTCAGTTCCCTCAGCTTCCAACCATGCTGTTCTGGCTAGAATGTTCACCCACTTGACTCAAATAATACCTACCTGCCTTTGTTCCTGAGATCATTTTACCTCTATTGTGTCTGGTGGAAACACTATATAATGGCATGCTACTGTGCATTCAGTGACATCATGTTCATAAGTTCAAATAGACTATGGTGAGAATATTAACACCATAAAAATCAACAAATGCTAAAAATTAGAGCTGTTTTTTTGAGAACAGGTTGCTAACCATTTAGACAAGCACACCACTGCTCTTAGTGTGAATCCTGGCCTGGCCAAATGGCCCCTGTTTACAGTCTGTCCATGTCCTCTGCCTGCCCCTCCAATTAATTCACACACTTCTCCAGGAATGCTTTTTCTAAAACACATATGTGATAAGTCACTCCTCTGCTTAAAACTTCACCATACTGCTCCCACCAACATACCCAAGACCTCATACCTTAGCATGGTTTATAAGATGCTTCAGTGACCCAGGCCTGTTTTTCAAGCCTCCTCTCCCACATCCAAGGCTGTGGCCATTCTGTACCTCTTACAATTTTTTTTTTTTTTTTAACCTTTTCCCATGTTGTTCCTTCTCTCTAGACTGCATTCACCCACCTTGTATACTTGGCAACCTCCTGGACATCATCTGAGACTCTGTTCAAACATCAAGTCTTTGTTGATGTGATTCTCAAGGTAGAATGAAGATTTCTTCTCACATGCCCCCCCACCATCATTGTGTGAACACAATAATCATACCACTTTCAATATTACAGTATTTGTGGGTTTTCATGTGTCTCCTCCACTTCACAGAGTCCCTTGAGGGCAAGGACAACATGACCATCACCAGCTTTGTCATTTATTGAGCGTTTACAAAATGTTGGCTGGAAGAAAGAGAGGAAGGGTAGGGAAAAGAATAGAAGAGAATAGAGAAGGAAGAGTGGAGGGTAAACGAGGTTACAACCACTTATGAAGAAAATGAGCTCTTCAACCACAAAGGTCATGAAGATGACAGTAGTAACATACTGGCCAAGACATTAATGAGTTCACAAAGTAGATATTACCCAAGGACATCCCCAAGAGTTCTAGAGGAGTTCAGGTCTTGCCCTCTCCTCACAACATGTTTTTATGGAGATTAAGCCAGGTTTAAATTAGCCACAGTAATATCAAGGAGAAAACAAAGTCATTGAATGCAACTACATCCTGAGTCATGTATAGAAAAGAGAAGTGTAACTATATTTGCATTGCTTATTGACAACAGAAAATTTATGGACAATTGTACAGTAACCTCAGGTGGTCTGCTGCAATTGCTGTCTTCTCTTGTGGCAGTTGTGACTCTCAACCCCAGTCAACAGCAGTTTGGTGTCTGAAATAATGCATATCCTTCAATAAGAGACTCAATTCACTGTACAGTAAATGCTCCCATTGCTTCGTGCTAAGTTTCATTCCTTCCCTTTGCTGACCTTTATGACTTTATGATTGGCAGATTCTTTCTGCCAATCTGGTACTCTGATCTCGCTATCATTCCAAATACTTTCTTTTTATCAAGATGTATCTCCAATCTGTTAATTCCCTCCATTAAAAAATTTGACTATCAGAAGCTCCTAGCTTTCCTTCTACAATCTCACTGGTCAGTTGACAGAGAACATAAAACAGTAAGAAGAAATGTATTCAAGGAATGCCATCTAGGTATTCATTGTGGTTCATCCCTACCCTAGCAAGGACAACAAGGCTGTCTAATCAGAATCAGACCTGTAATTCCACTGATGACAAAGTTAGAGACTGAACTCAAGGAAAAAACAATCGTAGATTTATTCTCTCCAAGACTTTCCCAAATCCCAGTGAGATAATCACTACCAACGGTCTACAAACTTACTTGTGGGTTAGCGTTCATAGATCTAGATGCAAGCCTGCCATCTATTCTCAGCTAACACTATGCAGAAGACACATGGAGAGTGAAATAGTTGATAATTACATGGTAAATCTAAAAATGGTACATGGTCGAGATGTATCTAGTTCAAATCACAAATGACCTATTTACTGTGATAGAGAAGAAAATATGATTATATGTTATGATTCATACACTCAAGTAAGTAGAGGGGAATAGAGTTTCAATCATATAATCAAATATTAAACCAGGTCTAGATGCACACATCAAAGACCAAACTCTCCAGTGCTACTTAACCATCCATTTCATTTTGGTGTTCACATCTGCCCATAATATTGAAAAAAATTACAGACTTAGTCTTTTATCTAAAAGCATCAATACAGTAGAACAAAACAAAGAAAAGCAAGAACATGTATTACGGGTAATAGTAATTTAATTGGCAGATGAAATATACGGGTTAAACTGATTAAGAATGGACTAGGTAATTTTTTACAACCCAAGTAACTCATGAAAGACCCCTGGGAAGTCTTCCTCACTGAGAAAGGAAGAAGAATTTTTCATTAAGCCAATCCTAGATATCAATATAAGGGAAGACAAATAAAAAATGGTAAGATTTACTTAGCTCGGCATTGTCCAATGGAAACAAAATGTAAGTTACAAATGTAACTGCAAATTTTCTAGTAGCCACTTTTTTTAAAAGTATAAAGAAATAGGTCAAAATTATTTTAATAATATATGTAATTTACCGAATATTTCTGAAGTATTATCATTTCAGCATATATCAAATATTTTTAAATTAGCAAGCTGTTTAATATTCTTATTTTGTACAAAATCTTCAAAATCAGATATGTGTTTTACACATTTTAGTTTTCATAGAAAACACTTGAACTACGTTTAGATTTCATAACATTTATAGTTGAAAAAGTAGATTTGCATAGTCACATTTTCCAAACATTCTTAAAATTTTCCAGTAACTGAATCAACTATCCCCCCCAAAATGTCATTTTTTAAATAATGTTTGTATCCACTTTAACAAAACTGGCTGGTTCATCGCATTTAAAAGACTTATTTGACTTCAACCAAAAGCACATTAATTTCAAAATTATGTCTGTACAAGTAAACCCACTAACTCTTGTGTCAACTCAGTATTATTAACATTGAATTCAAAAAGGTATTTTAAAGGGCTTCCCTGGTGGCGCAGTGGTTGAGAGTCCCCCTGCCGATGCAGGGGACACGGGTTCGTGCCCCGGTCCAGGAAAATCCCACATGCCGCGGAGGGGCCGGGCCCGTGAGCCTATAGCCACTGAGCCTGCGCATCCGGATCCTGTGCTCTGCAACGGGAGAGGCCCCAACAGTGAAAGGCCCGCATACCGCAAAAAAAAAAAAAAAAAAAAGGTATTATAAAAACTGAAAAGCAACTTTGTTTGTCAATATCAACAAAGCTTTTGCAAGTTTTTTGTAGTTTCATTAGCCAATGTACATAATGCTGTTGATTACAGTTAAAATATTCTGCATATTGATTCTTGTTAGAAAAAAATGTATAAAATCATTATTATTGATCATGAAGCCAATATTATTGATTTCAATGTAAATTCTTGTACCTGCCAACTGCAGTCACAGATGAGCTTGCTTTGTGACTTTGGAGCTTCAAATCTGGCTTATTTATATACTGTGTATTTTTGGTGAGAAAGTGTAAATCACATTGCTAGTTTTGCCTTTGATTCTTGAATATTGAATACATTGAGCATTCTTTATGCTGGAGTTACAGAGCAGTAAACCTTTGTAAACCGCTTCTATGATTCCGCCAGTCAGCAGTGACAAAAACATAGATCATTCAATTCAGGGTCTTCTATTTCTTTCAACATTTCTACAAACTGGTGATAACTCATGGCATTTGCACATCTCTATGGAATGATTTTCATAACCATAGCCACGGCATTTTTCATAGAATCTGTTTCAGAAAACCCTGCACAAATATTTTCAATATGTATTGTACAGTGGAACAAAGAAATAAGAGAACCATCAGTCTTTGGTTTTAAAATTCCAGCAAAACTTGATTTTTTAATCTAACATAGCTGGAACAGTGTCAATTATTATAAAAACTAAAATTTGTATATCTAGGTGTAATTCCTTGATAGATGTAGGATGCACCATCATCCTGCACCATCAGTTCAATTTTTTTTAAGCCATGAATTGGCAACATTTCTTCATAAATTTCGAAGTCCTTTGAGAAAAAAAAGTACCCAGAGTATTGAAAGGACAGAGTCTTATATCTCACAACTCCTCTAAAGCTTAAAAATAGTATTTGAAATTTATAAAATTTTGAGTAAATTGATCTCTGATATCGTTGGTAAGGTCTTGCATTCTACAGGCAATTATTTGGTAGCTCAACTGAAGATCCTTTACTTTGTATAAAATATCATTTAGTCTTATCCTCATAATCTTCTCACAAAATTTCCATAACTGAAATAGTTTCTTTTATCATCTCTCCAGCTAAAAATGGAGACTTTGGGTGTGTGTGTAAGAATCCACGCTCTCTTGAAACTAGTCAATTTTACAAGCTTAGATACTGTTAGAAATCGCTTAAAAATAGCTTTTTGGACATTCAATTTTGCTTTCAGGCACCTAATTTCATTGATTCTTTTTGACTGTTGAGAGGAAACTTCTATCAAATTCACTACGTATGCCAGAAAATGTCTCCTTACATTGTCAACTTTATCATCTTAAAAAAATTTGTTTTCACAGCAAACAAACCAGCTTCTCTGATGTGCTCTGCTGCAGTAAATTGCATTTGCCACTCTTGATAAAATTTGCGACACCTTCTTCCAATCTCTTTTTTCATTTACTGTTCCAGTTCTTTTGTATCTCCACTCAGTTCTGCATCAGTGGCATGCTTTTGTCTTGAATTTTTTAAATGTGCCCATTCTTACCTTTTAACTATAATATCCTTTATTACAAGATAATTAAAATAATAAGTATGTCAACGTGATTACCAGTTATAATTTACATCATTATCACTGTAATTCATGCAGTCTTCATAAAATAGTCAAATAAATATATTACAATGCTACTTTGGTAAATTTAAAAGAAAATTCAAGCTGAATCAATCGGTTGACACAGAGCAGATCAGTAATGTATTTCTATGTTATACTAGAAAAAAACGCATGTGCCCAAAATGTTCACTAGAATGCACCAGTGATATCTCACACAGTTCAACAATTGAAGAGAAATGTAGTCCTACCAAAAAATGAAATTGTGTTTAGCAGAAAATATTATATACTGCTTCCGGTTTTAAAATTAAGTTAAAATCAGTTAAAATTAAATAAAATTTCAAATGTAGTCTCTCATTCGTGCTAGTCACATTTCAGGTGTTCAATACCCACAGGTGGCTAGTGCCTGCCATGCTGGACAGGTGAGTCCAGGTGGGAAGGAGGGAAGCAGGAAGGAAGGAAGGAAGGGCAAGTTCTTACTTTAAACACTAACAGCAGTTAGGTTAAAACAAATTCCTGCACTCAGATGCAGATGTGAATTAGGTTTAGAATATATACTAATATCCTATCTCAAACAACCATAAGTTTTCATTTATCACCAAGTTAAAAATAATTGTCCACTTTTTTTAAATTACTCATATAGCATTAGGAGCTAACTAGTGTATAATATCAGTACCTTGAACACTGTCAATTTTTCCACAAAGTGCACGTTTTAATTCTTCATGAAAGTCACTAGATCTTACCATGTTATAAGACAATGATAATTTGTAATGTCACCAATTGACCCAATCCTTTTGGTAGTGTCACAGGAAGTTCAAACATAACGTGTCCAAAGTCTAAGCCATCAATCACTCCCTCCCCCAAAAATCTCCCTGTACCTCTTCATGAGTTCTTTATACCCAGTATCTAGTACAGGATATAGATTAGGACTCTCAATAAATAGCTGTTGAAGGATTAAATATATGAATTTAATGAATTTAATTGCATTCGTAAGCTGAAGTTCTTAAGCGGTTCTACAAGTTGATAAACTCAAATTTTATATAAAGTTTTAAGTATATACGAAAAGTAATCTGTCACTTTAAATTTATGATGGAGGAGAAGGGAACAGACCATAAAAATAAATTCCATACTAAACCAAGAATTCTGACATCAACAATTACATACCATACTGTAACAGCAAGCCAATCAGATAGAGCTCTCAAACACCGTGATCTTGGACTATATATTGCTACAAAAATCAGACCGTCACTTGCTTTTTTACATTTATAGTATTTTACAGCTCTGTTGAGGAATAGCTAAGAAGGGATCCACAATCTCTGTTTTTGAGATAATCAGCAGTGCTCGTTGAAATTTGGTTTAAAGTCTATAAACAAAGACTTGTGTTAACTTGATTCATACTGAGAACCTCCTCAATAAGATGCATGTAAGATACAAGAAAAGAAGAAAATAATAGTGTTTCTTCTGAGTAGTCTCAGAAGAAATATGACCCTGTTTTTTCTCCCATTTCAAGGTACGGTCTGCAATTGATGAAATCAGTATGGGTAGATCTCAATGAATTGAACCACAAATTCCCTTTCTCTGGCACATTAAACTTTCAGTGTCTTCAGTTATATTTGGGCATTAGATTCTCCCTAAACTTTCTGGGGTGGGTAGAACAGATACACTTAATCTCATCTGTCTAATGAAGAAATGAGGGCATGAGATTTCGGATGACCAGCTTAAGTCACACAACTAGATTCTGGACATGGATTTGAAGAACTCAGATCTCCTGTGTCAAACCTAGCACTCTTTCCACTGGATTCCATTTACAGGAATAGCCTAATATTGACAGATTCTGTAGAGACAAGGGGAGAAAGTCTCATCCAAACCAAAGAAAGTTGAGGACAGAATGCAGACCTAGGGAAAAACACTGGAGTTTTTGAGTTGTTTAGAAATAAGAGTATTAGAAGGTGAAAAAGCAGTTCTCAGAAAGAGAAAATCCCAAACAATTCCGTTTCTGGTAGCACCTTGGAACTTTTCCACATTTAACAACATAGAGAGGCGGAGGAAAACATGATGTGACCTAAATGAAGCAGTTTCACTTAATGAATTTGGACAAGCCATATTTCTTCAAAGCATTCCATTAACCGTGTTTTGTCCCTCCGTTTATGTAAAAATATCATATTATATAAGTGCCTGTGTTTGGACGTGTAGATAATTAAAGTAGAGGTTTAATGTCCTTTTGGCTTTACAAAATTATGACATTTCCTATACAAAGTCAGGGGCTTATTTCCTTCCTAATTCATTTGATAACTTGCATTGATGGTAATATAAGTTGTGTGTTTTAAGATACTATTTGTTTAGCCCAGGGGTAATGTAAATTCTGAAATTTAAAAGCTACAACTCTAACGATCTGAATAGTAACAGTCTAGATTTATACGTGGCCAAGTTAATGCCCTTTATATTTTGTTTTCTCTAGACTTTCAACTGGAACATTAAAAAAAAAAAATCCAAAGAACAGACCTCCAACAATTTTGTGTATACAATGTCTGCTACCAGCGCCCCATGCGCTTTTTCCCTTTCCTACCACTGAATCCATCCTGTATACCCAACATTTGAAAGTAGTTTTCTATTTTACATTTTCTTAATTCTAATTAAACAAATCTTAATCTTGACTTTAATGGTCGCAATTATGATACTTCATTATGTTAAATGTTAGTTGCAACATAAGAATAAATTGTATAAACAGCTTAGCTGCAATTGCATGGTGTCTAACTGTACATTACTCATTAACAAGATGTGGGTAGCAGCAATTATAACATTTCCTCCTAATGTCCCCGTTTATTGAGTCACAGCAGCAAGCCCCCTTTTCACAACATACACTGATTGACGACAGCGGCTTTTGTACTCATGGAGAACAGGCACTATAACCCGCTGTGTGTCTCCAACTCAGATCGATGAAAGTACACATTAGCTCTTAGCCTCACAGGCCGGAGTTCTTGAAGGTCAAAATAGCCATCAGCGTCACTGTAGGGTATAAAAATCATTTCACAAACTGTGAACAAAAACAACACAACTTGCTTTGCAGTTTGATTATTGTTTATAGATACAGCAAGCCAAGAATTAAAGCATAGCCTTGGGGCAGCATAATTATTTACAGCTGAA
Organism: Orcinus orca; assembly: GCF_937001465.1. Lineage (NCBI taxonomy): Eukaryota > Metazoa > Chordata > Mammalia > Artiodactyla > Delphinidae > Orcinus > Orcinus orca. Next base: position 98,668,569 of record NC_064568.1, on the reverse strand, counting down.
GACTCATATCATTATTAGCATTCCCCTAATTGCTTGAAGTTATATCAATGTTAGTTGATTTAACACATTTTTTATAACATGAATAGAAATTGTTTTCTCTGCATAAGGAGTGTCAGTTTAACTGGTAGATGGTTTCTTAATTTATCAAGGTTTTTCCCTTCTTCTTCTTCTTCTAATTGTTCATTTTTCTTTGAGGGAAGATTTCCTGTTAGCCATAATGGAGAGAAGAGTTGAAGGTGAGCTTCAATTTATCTACTGTATCTTAATGCTAACAATACTACAATGGTTTTGTTTCGTTTTCATTAAAATTTGAATCCATAAAGCCACAACGTCTTCAATTAGGAAATGACTCAAACTTTCCCCCCAGGTGGTTTGTACTCATCTTTTTTTCTTGAACACCTAACCTGACATTTGGTTTAACATGAACAGCAGACCCATGTAGCTCACAGAAGCCTTTAATGATGTTGAAGTCATGAAACTTTTCATACATTGTAAAATCTCAAAATCTAGATCAACCTGCCAAGTTTTTAAAATACACATAAGGAAAAGAAAGCTAACTATGTATCTATAATATAGATGAAAATCTTCAGTAATATTGGAAGAAGGAAAAGAAAAGAGAAACATTCAGGTATATCATTGTGGATGGAGTTTGGAATTTGTAGGGGTTTAAATGAATTCCTATTCTTTTTTTGATGTTCTTTACCTGGATATGTCATTCTTTCTTTTTGGCAATATATTTTCTACCTATAGGTGGCGACACTTGTACCGTTTCCTTTTGAACTGTTCCTTGATTGTGCCTCGAACAAATGGACTGCTACAAGATAGAGACCATAGAGTCAAAGGTTTTCAAGACCAGAAAAGATCTTAGCAACCAAGTAGTCAATCCCTACATACAACATCCTATAGCTGAGGGAACTAAGATCCCAAGGGATTAAGCTAAATGCCCAAGATCACATAACAAGTTAGTGATAGAGGTGGGAAAATAAAGAAGAAATTAGATTCAGAGATAATAAACAGGGAAAGCTTGCAAAATATCACTCAGAACACTATTTGCACCAAGCAAAATAATCCAAATAAATTATATGTATTTAAGCCCAAATCCCATCATTCTTTTTTTTTCTTGCTTCACAATAAATGGCTCGCCACAATATTATGATAAAAGAGCTGAAGTCTTTTATTTGAGAAAATGTAAATGTTTATGAAAATGCTTCCCAAAGGGAAATATCAATTTAATGGCTAATGTATGTTTTTACAAAATTGATCACCGCTTGCAAATATGAAACTACTTGAGAATATCTGAGAAAATTGCTAATGGAGCTCATTGTTTAGAAGTATGTGAAAGCAAATACCAAAGACTTTGATTCTGGGTCATGGAGGTTACCCAGAGATCTTATGAAATTTAAGCTGTGATTGTTAACCTGCTAAAAGTTACCACATTACTTAACACTTGTGATCTTATCTGAGAGACATATGGTAGGAATATTTCCAAAGATTTCTCAGGACAATTTTGTTTTATCAAAGCGAATATTATTTAACAATTCTCTGTGTTTGATGGGCCTTTAGCAAAACTCTTGCTGCTGCCTGGAAGAAAGAGAAAACTTTAAAATGGTATTTTAGATTAATTTAATTTAGATTTTCTTTGAACAAATTACAGTCTCTATAGCGACCCTGGTGGGTTGCTTCTGGGGTCTGCAGCTTGCCTCAGTCACAGCTGCCCTGTGAACATGACTCTGGGAAAATGGAAAGAAGGTGAGATTTGGAGAGTGGTTTGCAAAACCCAGCATCACTGATCGGTAATGTCAGAGTCATCTGCTTTCCTGAGAGTTTAAAAATGCTTTTCCTTCTATAGATAGAAATGATCTTAAACAGAAGAGATTAATTAAGTCAGCACAGAAAGACCATTTTACATTGATTTTTAAAAGGATACCTTGATATATAATTTTCACGTTTTACATTTTTTTCCTTTTTTGTCTGTATTTAGGAAGATTATAAAACAAAATTAATTCGTTGGAGAAATAAAAGCAGTAAGGGCAGATTAAGCAGTTTTTAAATTAGCATTCCCACTAAATACTGCATTAAAGTATTTCCTTCTCAAAGATACTTCCATATTTTTCACAGACTAGCAAATTGATCTTCTCTCTTTTGTCTTTCACAGCCATCCAACTTGATTTTACTTTTTCAGTTCCAAGTTTCATTTATACAAGTTATGCATCTTAACTTTCACCTTTCAGTTTGGGGTGAAATAACTGCTTTTTGTTTGCTGTTGGCAACTGTCTTTGCTTTATACCAATAGTTTATATCAGGTAGTAACCGTGTTTATATTTACTCTATCCTGATATAATAGGTCAATTTGGTACAATGTTCTTAATTTTTACACCTATAAGACTTCATTCTTCCATGAAAATGGTGGTTAAAAAAATTTTAGCTGCAACAATGGTTTGATTGTGGTAGACACTGAGAAGTTGGAAAATTAGTATTCTGCAGGTCCCAACTTGCATAAAAATGTCTCTTTTATGAAACGTGAGGTAGGAAAAATTTATCTTGCCATCCATTGCATAGAATCAAATTCCTTAAGACCCATAAGGTAAGTATTCACTTTTTAAACTGTGTTGAAACAACTATCATCAAATACTGGTTGTGATAGATTATAGCCTATACCTCATGTTAACATAAAATGGCTACTTTTTCGTGCCCTTTTGTGTTTCAATCTGTGTCTTCTGTTCTCAGTGCTCCCTTTGGAAGGACTGTGCACCCCAGTGCGGAGGGGCTGGTGGGAGGGGCAGTGGAGCAGGGTGGGAACAAGTCTCAGAAACTTCTAGGTTACAACATATGCTGGGCAGATAACATCTGCAGATAATGACAGGGCAGGGGTGAAGGGTGGAAAGGCCAAGCCATGGAAGAGTGACGAAGCATGGGGAAAGGAGGAAGCTTTCTGGCAAGTGCTTTGCTGCAGACACTACTGAATCATTCATTTGCAACTTCACCATTTAACCTGTGCTGAGCAGAGGGGTATTGTATCTCCAACCGCTGGAAGTTGTTTAACTTCTTTTTCCACTTGCAGGAAAAAGAAAGGACTCTGATGGCAATGACATGGGATGCTTGAGCAGTTTGATCTGTGATGAGTAGCACGTCCACTACTTTTAACAGTTTTGCTCTCCTAACTGGAGCCGTGCGGCACTGAAGTGAGAGAAAGCTAATACAGTAAATGGAAACTGCTGTTGGTAGGAACCAGATTCATCAGTCCTTATAGCAAAAGTGGATTTCAGATAACAGCTCAAGCATGACCACTCCAATCACAGGCCAGTGTTTATGTATACAGAGGAACAATGAAGTGGCCTGGCAATAACTGGAAATACATTCCTCAAGCTTTCAGGCAATGCCAAGCTGAAAATTGTGGTCAAAGCATGTGGGAGAAGCAAGACCCACCCAGAATTCATTGCGGCAATTGTAATTAAATCACATATTTTGTCTCTCTCTCTCTTTCCATGCTAAGTATGTAACTATTTAAACCCCTGTGAACATGTCAGACGCCATGACTGGAATTCTCCCAGGTAGAATTTTTTCATTTCTATTCGTGGAATCAAACCGTCAAGAGGAAAGAATGTCACACCAACTGTCCTGACCTTGATGGTAGCTTTACACAAAACTATACCAATCTTTCCTGAGCTTGTATTTGTTACTTAAAATGTTTGCAAACCTACAATTTACACAAGTAACAAAGCAGGATTCATCAACAAACGAGGGAAAAATTTAAGTTCACTGGTAATAACAGCAAATTAAGACACAGATGTGTTTTTTGCCTAATAACTTTAAAATGTTTAATGATTGCATGCAGTGCCCACACTGTTGTGGAAAATCAGGTCTGGCTTATTAATAAAAATAATAGGCTTTAAGAGGATCTGACCTCGAGCTGCCTGATTTCCCATCTTACCAACTGAGTAAACTTGGGCAAGTTACTTAATCTCACAGCATCTCAGTTTCCTCAGTGGAAAATGAGGACAAGGATTCTGTCTGCTTCACTGTGCCATGGTGAGGGCTAAATTTTAAAATGCAGAATAAAGTATTTAGCAGTGCTTGCCATTCCACACACACCAGCTATTATGTCCATTAACACTGTCATTTTGCAAACATTACCTCACTGACTTCTCAAGCATAACTCAAACTCTATTATGGTTGTGACCACATCGGAATGTGTCTATGGCTATGAATAAAAAGTGGAGGAAAAGTCACATAATTAAAAATACTCAAAATTAAAAGATGAAACAATGCTATTTTTCTTTTTTTCAAAAAAAAATCCTTTACATTATTATATCGTTGACAAAAGGGAGGCAAAAGTATATATGCAATTCTTATTGCTAAACGTTTGCTGTAAGAATTTTATTCCCTAATAGACTAATTAACAAGGGGAAATAAATGTCTTTAGAGATAGCAGCTTAAGAGAACAAGTATTGATGGCATGGGAAGCACACTAAGTATCCTCCCTGACAATGAAAAAAAAAAAACCAAACACATCCTACTAATTAGAGATTTGATCTGGTTGACAAATTCACCTTTTAAGGAGTAAATATCCATTAGCAGATATTTCCTATTAGTCACACACACGTTAGTATGAATTATTTAAACCTCACAGATCAACATCTAGCTAAAATCTGATTCTCAGTTGATAACATTTTTGATGAAGGAATAAATGTGGAATTTGTCTGAGATCCCTGGGTCTTGAAGGGTAGCAGGCTTTAAAAAATGAGGAATTTTAGACAGCCAGAAATCTCCACAAGTGCTATGCTATCAGTTTGAGTGAGTCATCACAAATACATGTACCTCCTGCCAATGGAAAAATATAAATAAAGAAATGTTTCTACTCTCACTGACCCTCTTCAGAGTTATCCCCCTATTATTAACACTTTTTGATATCATACGTCCTTCCTGTTTTTCCCTAAAAATACTTCCCTCCACAGTGCTGGGGATCTCCTTTATCAGGGAGTATCGGGGGGGCTTAGAAAGGCAGTAACATGGTCCCTGACCTCAGGGTTAGCCATGTTCAGGTGTTGCAGAAGTTCTGCAGATGGATCATTGTAGAATATAACATAACAAGTTCTAATTTCTCTTCTGCCACCTAATGTCTGAACACCCAGTGTTAATGTTTTGCATTAACATAAACCTCAGTCAAAGCTAATTAATTTTTTTCCATCTAGGCATTTTGTTTCACTTTAGTTTCCTGAATTATCAATGGCTGATATTTTTTAAACTAGTTTCCACATTTAAATAAAAGTAAAAAATAATTTAAGAGCTACTGAGATTTCTGGTTTGGGGAAATCTCCTTAAGTAATGCTCCCAAAGTAATGAACTCCAGAAATACCGGTAAACTCTAATTAAGCATGACACAACAATGGAAATTAAAAATGGAGAGGGGGCATCACAAACCCAGCCCTAAGGTGGTTGCCCACGTTTAATCTCCAGAATGAAAAATGAAGGTCTCCTCTCCCAACCAACGTGTTTTTAACTCAGGCATTTCCTGTCAGTACATTAGCTTCTCAAAAGTTTCCATTATTTTTTTTTCTCTCTGATATACATAGAAATGTAGCTGTCTATGGTAATAAATATCATCTCTGTCATCTATGGCTATCAATAGTCATAGAAATTTCTGTTTTCATCTCATGTGGTTGTGAGGAGCTTTCACATTTAGCTGCAAGCGCTCTTCCCTTTTAAGCTGGATTCAGATGCTACTGGACAATAATAACCATTAGCTATTACTTTAACAATATCTGAGACATAGCGATTAGCCCTCTAGCTTGCTAGTAATCAAAATTCGCAACATCCAGGACAGCGTTTTTCATCTTCATTCAATATCCCACAACTTTGCTCAGCTGCACCAAACGTATAAAATGTCACCACAGTTCCATCTTTGCAGCCATAAAACTGCCGTGTTTTTGGTTTCACACTGCTGTCTCTTATTCTGACTGCTGTGTGTGGGTCAAATCCTAATTTTTTTAAAAAAAGTCTCAGCCCTTCTAGATTCATCTCTTCTTTATCGCTTAAACCCTTCAAGGATCTGCTGACATACAACCTCTCACCTTCTCTGGGTGTCTCTTTTCTGGGTCTGCTTTCTTTCCTGAACGCAGATGGAGTTCATCGCTGGCTTTCTTATCAACACATCCCACAGAGCTAAGGGGACCAAACCTGTTTCACTTGCCCTTGTATCTCTAGTATAGTAACTAACAGCTTCGCAATAAACGTTCGTTAGTTTTCATTGAGATGCTAAATGACTGAACGAGGGAAAAGAAAAATCTACCACCCTCCCTCTTGGAGAACTTCGGTGTATGAACTAGTTCTCAAGCATCCTGAAAAATTACTGTTGATGTAGCGTAATAATGTTAGAGTTACTTCGGAACAGGGAGGGTAGAAAGAGTCTCATATGAGTGACAAAGAACACCCACCACACTGTTTCACTCACACGTTTCTCTTACAACCCTTCCGTGCGTCCTTTGTGTTTCTGATTAGATTTAAACTTTTTATCACATCTCCACTTCCCCCAAGTCTTCTCCCAAGTTGGACTTCACACCTAGCATGCTCTGCAGACCCCACGCAGCAAGTTCTCTTGTTTCCATAATTCAAACAACTTCTGAAATCTATTTCCTCCATCAAGCTTCTGACTAACTGGAAAAGAGGGAGCAATTTCCCCTAGAAGGGCAGTTCCCACCCCATCTCTCTCCACAGAACTCCATGCCAAGGGCCTGGTGCCTCTGGGCACTGACACATTGCTCTGAAAATCTGCTTTATACAGAGCTTTCTGTCTAAAAAGGTAAGTTCAGAGAACATAGAGAATTTTGAACAGTACCTTGAATTTTTCCCTGAACAAATAATGTCTTCATAAATGCTTTAAAAGAAAATGAGAGGGCTTCCCTGGTGGCATAGTGGTTGAGAGTCTGCCTGCTAATGCAGGGGACACGGGTTCGAGCTCTGGTCTGGGAGGATCCCACATGCCGCAGAGCAACTAGGCCCGTGAGCCACAACTACTGAGCCTGAGTGTCTGGAGCTTGTGCTCTGCAACAACAGAGGCCGGGACAGTGAGAGGCCCACGCACCACGATGAAGAGTGACCCCTGCTTGCCACAACTAGAGAGAGCCCTCGCACAGAAACGAAGACCCAACACAGCAAAAATAAATTAATTAATTAATAAACTCCTACCCCCAACATTTTCTTTAAAAAAGAAAAAAGAAAATGAGATGTTAAAAATTTTCAAATTTCAGGGCTTCCCTGGTGGTGCAGTGGTTGAGAGTCCGCCTGCCGATGCAGGGGACACGGGGTCGTGCCCCAGTCTGGGAGGATCCCACATGCCGCGGAGCGGCTGGGCCCGTGAGCCATGGCCGCTGAGCCTGCGCGTCCGGAGCCTGTGCTCCGCAGCGGGAGAGGCCACAGCAGTGAGAGGCCTGCATACCGCAAAAAAAAAAAAAAAAAAAGCACAAATTGCAAATTTCTTCTTTAGCTCCACTTCACCTAGAGTCAATGATTCGATAATATGGTTTTCAAAATGAAATCCTTTGCGTGCTCTCGTCTGATACTACTGTTCATAAGGCAGAATTGATAGTTGATATTCTCAGTAGCATCACCTAGTGCCATTAATTTGTAAAGAATAGGGAGATCCAGGACAATAGACGTTGGTCTTATACCAAAATATGAAGTTTCACTCTCTCCCAAAATATGCACTTCTTCCTCATTTTTCACAAAGGAAGAGACTTTGACAGCTAATCCGGATCAAAACTTTTGCATTTGATCAAATGGCAGATCCCAGGCCGAAAGCCATACCCCACTTAGCTGCCAGCCTTTCAACGTGGGCGCATCATCTCACCTCAAAGACGTCTATTAGGGTAAAATTCACGAGGAAGAATTTGTATAGGTCACATAATGTCTCCTTTTTATTCTTTGATTTCCGAAGTTGGAATCACCCAGCATCAGTACAGCTATGAAGACTCTAAAGTCATAGGGCCTTTTGTCTGTTCAAAACACAATTGGATCCAGAAAAAGACTAACATAATTGATTTCAAGGTCTTTTCAACACTTTTCCTGAGGACACACCTTTTTTTTTTTTTTAACAAGATGCCATTATTCTGTACATCTACAAATGAAAACACTGACATGCATTGATACGCTGTGTGAATGCTTCTTTGATCCTTTGCAAAGTGCTATAGTAACCAGAAAGCAAAGGGAAAATGAGTGGAGGGAAGCCCTGAGGAACAGTGCTTTATAAATGAGAATTTCCATGCCATTTATAGATGAGTTCACTGGGTACCATGTTAGAATATGAATGCAGAACAATAGAAGTACCAGAACTCATCGTTTTTATATCTAAAATGTGCTACACATATTACTCATCTAAATGTAGCATGTTGATATCCCCTCCTTCTTCGGACATATTGAGGTAGATATTCCCTTCACTTAAGCTACTCCCTAATCGTGTATTACAGGCCATTTTTGCAACTGTATTTCAGGCCATTGGATGAGTGCAATGAAGTACCGTAGTACAACAAAAACAAGTTCTACAACTTCTGAAAGAACCTAAGGGCAAACAAGGAGAGTAGCCAGCATTTGACATCATTTGATTCTAAAAATAAAATGTCGGAACTTCCCTGGTGGCGCAGTGGTTAAGAATCCGCCTGCCAATACAGGGGACACGGGTTCGAGCCCTCTTCCAGGAAGATCCCACATGTTGCATAGCCTATGCTCTGTAACAAGAGAAGCCACCTCGATGAGAAGCCTGCGCACCGCAACGAAGAGTAACCTCCGCTCGCCGCAACTAGAGGAAGCCCGTGTGCAGCAATGAAGACCCAACACAGCCAAAAATAAATAAATTTATTTTTTAAAATAATAAAATAAAATGTCTATCGTTCATTAAATGCTTCGCTGTATTTAGTGGAGCTTTCTGTTTGTTTTGTACCAGCCACGGTAACTTCTTTTTGATATGTTAGCTTTACTGAGATAGAACTCACATACCATACAAATCACCCATTTCCAGTGTACTCTTCAGTGGATTTTACAATAACCACAGAGTTGTGCACAGCTGTGGTCATTTTTAATCTGACTATTTTAGAAATATATGGAGTTGCTATCAGTATAAATTGAAATCTTAGTGAATTCATTTAAACCATATTAAGATTTAACTATATTTGCCAACCTTTTTGCTCTTTTTTTACATTTTTTGAAGAAAAACATGAAGAAAATGAGAATTAGTATATTCAGTTATACTAATAATTGCTAACATTTATTGAGAATAGATGATTTGACATGTACAGTGTTAAGTGCTTTACCTGCATTATGTCATTCATTTCATCATCAGAGCAGCCCTGTGAGATAAATACTATGACTAGCCCCATTTTATAGCTAAGAGAGCCAAGAGTAAGTTGCTTGTCCAAGGTCAGCTAGGAGGAGGTGGAAACAAAGCTACCCCCATTTATATAATCCTATCTACCAATCCCATACATACTTCCTTGTCCCACACTTTTTTTTTTTTTTTTTTTTGCCTCTACTGTTACAAAGTAAGAAGCTCTATGAAGGTCAGTGATGGACTTGCTTATCCAATGCACCATACAAATAAATAATACATCAGAGAGAAAGAAGCAGAATGTGGTATGGCCCCAGCATTGGCTTCAAAAGCTATGGCTTTACCACTTATTAGCTTTGTGACTTTCAGGCAAGTTACCAAACTTCTTTGTGCCTTAGTTTCCTCACTTGTAAAATGGGATATTGGTATTGATGTTAGATGAAATTAGTTTGAGATCAGCACATAGTCATTGCTCAATACCTTATTTATCTGTTACCTAGTAGACAGAAACCTACTTTGTTTACAGGGGAAAGGATAAGATTTTGAGATAAAATCATATAGTCTGATTTTCCCAAACAATGTGGTAACTTCTGGGAACATACTAGGCTCCAGCTACTATTTTTCTATTTACAAACTGATACAAGTTGTAGATGCATCAAAATTATTCTAACAGTGTCCTAAGAACAGTGGTAATGAGTAATTTTTTGAATTCCAAAGCTGTGGTTCTCATTCTTTGGGGGGTTAGGGCTCCTTTAAGATTCTGATGAAAGCTGTTATGAGTCTCCTTCAGAAGAATTCAAATGTGCACACAGGTAAGCTTTTGCATATGATTTCAAGTTTCCAGAGATCCCTGAAGCTCATGGACCCTCATAAAGAATCCCTGCCTCAGAGGGATGTGATTGAGACAGAAAACCCACGTTCTATTGCGCCCTTGCTAACCAGTGAAAGGACCTTGAAAAAAAATTTCAGCATCTCCAAACTAAATGTTCTTACTTCCACCTTAAAATAAGAGGATTGGAGTGGATGATCTCTAAAATTCCTTTCAACCCTATTCCATAATTCTAACTTCTGAATTACATAACAAATTCTGTTAACCAAGCAATTTCAGTAATTTATTATTCTTCTCCCTAGGTTTCTTAATTAATATTGATCTTACTTTAGCTAGTGCTGCCAATTCTGAAGAAAATGGAATATTACCTTAATCTTTATAGGCATCTTCTAGATTTTGAATTTATAATTTACTGCCCAATTTCATCCAAGTTTGTATAAATGAAATTTACATATTTATGTGCTCTATCAATTATTTGATTATTAATGCACAAATCATGATCTGAGCTGCCTGCAAATACAGTACATGGATAGTAATTTAATTCTTCCTCAAAATATTCATCACTTTGATGGTACTGGTTATCTCTACCCCAAAACTAATTTGTTTGGCAGATTAAAGATGGGGGGAAAAAGAGAAACTAGACACTATTTATCAGCTCATGACTTCACAGAACGCCCTTGTGGCTTGTTAAGTTTTAAGTGTAGTTATTCTGATAATAATACTATGCACAGTCTTATAATCCTGTGTATCTACAAAATCCTGTCGTATACATCATCTCAATGGTCATAATCTTTTTTTTCTTTTATTTTGGAATAAATTTATATTTACAGAAAAGTCACCAAGATAGCACAGAGAGTCCCCATAACCCTTCACTCAGCTCCCCCTAATGTTACCATCTTACTTAACTACAGTGCATTTGTCCAAACTAAGAAATTAGCATTGGTACAATACTACTAACTAAACACACTTCTCTCAGATTGCAACAGTTTTTCTGCAAATGTCATTTTGTGTTCTAGGATCCAATTCAGAACACCACATGGCATTTATCCATCACGCCTCCTTCATCTCCTCGTGTCTGGGACAGTTTCTCCGCCTTTCCCTGTTTTTCATGACGTGACACTTTTGAAGAGTGTGGATCAGGTGGTTTATAGAATGGCCCTCAGTTGTGTTTGATGTTTATTCATGATTAGACTAGGGTTATGTTTTGCGAGAAGGAATATTACCTGGGTGAAGTACCAGATTCATTCAATAATCTCATGGGGCTGTGTGATATCAACCTATCACTGGTGATGTTGACTTTGATCGCTTGGTTAAAACTGTATTTGCCAGTTTTCCCTACTTTAGAGTTATGATATTTACCTTTCCTTAACCTATTCATTGGAAACAAGTCATTAAGTACAGTCCATATTTAAAGGCAGAAGAATTAAGCCCTAAGTCCTGGAGGAGGGGTGTGTCTACATATAGCATTTGGAATTCTTCTATAGAAAACCACCTTTTGTTTTTTTAATTTTTAAAATTTTTAAAAAATTTTTATTGGAGTATAGTTGATTTACAATATTGTGTTAGTTTCTCCTGTGCAGCAAAGTGAATCAGTTATATATATACATATATCCACTGTGTTTTAGATTCTTTTCCCATATAGGTCATTACAGAGTATTGAGAAGAGTTTCCTGTGCTATACAGTAGGTCCTTAGTTATCTATTTTTTATAGAGTAGTATGTATATGTCAATCTCAACCTCCCAATTTATCCCTTTTAAAGCACGTACTACTCTTTCCACCTGTAGATGAAGACTGGGCTCAGACTGACCAAATCACATAGTGAGGACATAGTAGAGCTCCTTTGTGAAACCAGCTCTTCTAATTCCAAATCCATTCATTTCTTCCATGACACCATAGCATCTCTATTTAGATAAAATTCTTTGCCCTGGGTCTTAGGAGGAGTCCAGTGATGTGCATCTCAACTTTTGACTTGTTTTAAATTGGCAATTGAAATACATTTTGGCCGATATCATTTGAATGTAGCCGAAAGGGTCAATGTGGTTTCCAAACTCTGCTTTAAGGTGTAGCATATGATCTGGGAGACCCTGGCTTACTTGGGATCCACTGTATCTTCATTCTAGGATCCAGTTAGTCTCCTTTATCCTCAAATAGATCTTCTTCTACTAGAAGAATATCCAATCAAAATAGAAACTTTATCTTTATAACATTAATAAAAGGCAGAACTAACACTTTTAGTCCTTGCCTCAGACAAAGGAAAGATTTGCTGTTCTCAAACTCAGTTTGTTACCTACCAAGATGAATATCCTTCAAAATGGACTCCCAGTTCTTCACAGAGTGATCTGAATTATCTAAGCAACCCAGGCAAATTTAGGGATTGAGGCTATTACCCTCCCAATGTCAGCAGCATTCTACATTTCACTTTGGTTGCAGACACCAGGCTTGGGAGAGCTGTCAGCTGGTAATGATTTTCAGTCATGGCAAAGGGAGGCCAAATTGTAACAGGTGACACAAAGGGGAAAGATTCTGTATCAGGTTACTAATTCCCAAGAGCTACCCCCGGTCCCTGGACTTTCCACGTGTGAAATGCAGGAATTTATAGACATTTTAAAATTAGCATTTCTTCTGGTACAATTACTTGTCTTATCAGTCACTCAAGTAATGTGTAATAAGCACTCCCCTGCTTGTGGCGATTCACTAAGCCTGTGGGAGAATTAATCCTGAATGACAGGGTCTCCGCCCACTGGGCACTTACATTCTAATACAAAGACAACAGACCCGCACATAATGGGAGACATTCCATCCAAATACGAAAGGGAGGGTTTGTTTTATGTTGACTGTGTTGGGGGTTCTTAGCTTTTGTTGTCTAATTTAGAGTTGTGTGTGTGTGTGTGCGCGCACGCGCGCGCGCGCATAGAAAAAAAGAATGAGAGGCAAGATTACAAGCACTGAAAATTTAAGGAACCAGCATAAAAAAGCAGAGTTTGCTGGTTATTATTTTCCAGTTTCATGAATTCTCTCCTGTGCTTAACACAGCAAATATAGAGGTTTTACAATGTGAAATCACCAAATATCAAAACTGACACAAACTTATCTTGTGGATATCTCCTCACAGCCCCCATCTCTGTGTATTTTCTGCCCTCCTGTACCTGGGCCCCTTGTCCTGCAGATATCTTTAATACACCTGAAGCATGGAGTCACATTCCCTAAAGAGAGGTAATAGTCTGGATTTGGTGTTTCTATTGATAAAAGCTCTGTCCGCGTTCTCTTTGGTATAATGGAAACAGCTAGTTGAGGAGTCTGAGACTTATTTCTACAGATATTTAATCTCTCAGCCTCAACTTTCTGGTCTGTAAAATGTGGATAATATTTATAAATTTATTGTGAGGGTTTAAAAAATGTATGTCTAAAAGCATTTTATAAACTGTGGAATGCTATTCACCTATAAGGAAACATTGAGGAATCTTAGATTTGAGCATGTATGTGACATATGTTTCAAATCAAGTGGCAATCACCATTTCCACCTCTTTTCAGGCATTGTCTTAAGTTTGGGTCATACATTTAGTTTTCTTAGGAATTAAGCTACTGATTTATTTTCACAAGTATTTAGTATATGTGCTGCCAAAGCGAGCACTTCACAAGTATTTAAAATGGACTACACTAAAATAAAATTGGCTTATATATTATTAAACTGTAATAAAGTAAAAGGCCCGGGAAGAGTCATACTGTTAACTTGGAAAACACATTTTTCTCATTTTTAAAATTGTGGTTAAATATACATAAGACAAAATTCATCAGTTTAACCACTTTTCCACATATGGTCCTGTGGTATTAAGCGCTTTCACACTGCTGTGCAAACATCATCGTCATCCATCTCCAGAACTTTTTGATCTTCCCCAACTGTAACTCTGCGCTTATTAAACAATACCTCCCCATCCCCTGGCAACCACCACTCTACTTTTGTCTCTATGAATTTGACTCCTGTAGGTACTTCATATAGGTGGAAATTCAGTGATCCGCAACTTTTTGCGCCAGGGACAAGTTTCGTGGAAGACAGTTTTTCCACGGGGGAGGGGGCTGGCGATGGTGCAGGCGGTAATGCGCACGCAGTGGGGAGCAATGGGGAGCGGCAGATGAAGTTTCACCTCCTACTGCATGGCCTGCTTCCCAACAGGCTGCAGACCGGTACTGGGGATTGGGGACCCCTGGGTGGAATCACACTGTATTTGAATTTTGTGACTGGAACATTCACTTACTATATATCTTCATTTCATCCGTGTTGTACTATGAAACACATGGGTTTTTCAGTAAAAGAATCCAAAGCTTCAATTCCATCTCTACCACTTATTACCAACATAAAAAACTATAGATGATTTAACCAAGAACAAAATTGCCAAGGAAATAATTTGATCAAAACAATAAGCTGAACTAAGAAGAATACACAAATACACACACACACACACAGATACCAGGGAATTGACTTAATGTAAACATAGTCTCTGTCTCTGGAGATCAAACACAGGCAGCCTCTTTTTGGCTAAATTTGAAGAATCATGTACACACCATGCAGACGGTCTCCTTGCCTTTTATATGAAATCCTCAGCTCCGGCCCTTCCGCTCCAAGAATCCTCTGCTTTCCCTTGGAATTGTTATATTTACACCCACTCTCATCAACACAGGAGCAAAAGGAATTAAACATTTGAAAACAGCAAAAATCTTCCAACAGCGACCACACATGATAGTCACTGCAGGCTGAGTTTAGAACTTTTCTTGGTATTGCTTTGTTTACCTAACAAATATGTATATATTTGCTTTATTATATGTATGTATACATATGTAAATATAGCAATGTCAGACTTAAAAACCAGAAGTAAATTTGCCTTCTAATTCTAGCTTTTTACACATACAGCTAAACTTTCATCTAGTTCCTTTTTTTTTGTTTTGTTTTTGTTTTGTTTTGTTTTTTTGTTTTTTGCAGTACATGGGCCTCTCACTGTTGTGGCCTCTCCCGTTGCGAAGCACAGGCTCCGGATGCGCAGGCTCAGCGGCCATGGCTCACGGGTCCAGCCGCTCCGCGGCATGTGGGATCTTCCCGGACCGGGGCACGAACCCGCGTCCCCTGCATCGGCAGGCGGACTCTCAACCACTGCACCACCAGGGAAGCCCTAGTTCCTTTTTTAAAGTATAAAACTGTTACAAGTTCTTTGCAGTTATAGACAATCCAAAAATATATAGAGAACCAGGGACAAGAGATAAATTATGCTTGTTAAAAATTATTTGGGCATAGGGCATAAAAATTCATGAAAGAAAACACCCCAAGGACAAAAATCCCTTCTGAACCCTTTGCTGTGTGTATATTGAATTCAGTACATTTAGGAAAAGAGCATAAAACATTTAACAAGAAATTAAAGACAGAATGAATACGTCCAGGGAAGGCTATATCCAAAAGCATATATAAAAATATATTCCTTAAAGACAAATGCACTAAGTAAGAGTTCTCGCCACAAAAACTGGCAACTTTTTTTTCGTTGAGTGGCAGATTGCTTTTTGCCTAAAAGTCATGAAAGAGCCCAAAGGCTGCCCAGAACAACACACAGGCATTACCAGCTGCTTTCTACCCAGCATGGTTTGGCTTCAATTTCTAGCCATTATGAGATCACCCCATTTGTGACAAGCGGCCTTTCCTTATCAAGTATAGTCCAGGGTGATCCTGAAACTTTGAAAGTAGAACAAAAATGTCCTTCTGCCTTTCCTGTGTTGGGAGAAAACACTTTCAGGTAATTGTGCAAAAGAAATCTTTTTTGACTTCAGTGAGTCAAGTTTTAGTAAAGCTGAGGACTCAACCTTGTCTGTATGTCAGGCTTCCCAGCAGAGCGTCTTAAAAATGTGAATGTCCAGGGCTTCCCTGGTGGCGCAGTGGTTGAGAGTCCGCCTGCCGACGCAGGGGACAGGAGTTCGTGCCCCGGTCTGAGAAGATCCCACATGCCGCGGAGCGGCTGGGCCCGTGAGCCATGGCCGCTGAGCCTGCGCGTCCGGAGCCTGTGCTCCGCAACGAGAGAGGCCACAACAGTGAGAGGCCCGCGTACAGCAAAAAAAAAAAAAAAAAATGTGAATGTCCAGATTTCAGCCCCAGAGATTCTAATTAATTGTCTGGACGGTGTCTGGACATCAGTACTTTCAAAAGCTTCCTCAAGGACTTTGAATGCATCCAGGTTTGGGAACCACTGCACTAAAGCTACCCAACATCCCACCCCATCATAACAGCAGTGCTTGCTGGGTAGCAGTTGTTCCCAAGAATATGACACAAATTCTGGCTTCACTGCTTTTCATACTAAACCTTCCAGATGCCCCTGGCCCCTCTCCAGTCACCCACACAGTCCTGCATCCCTCAGGCCAGTGGTTGATTCATCAAGAGTCAGGTCTGCTCTTGTTTATGTCACGTGTGATATACCTATAATGGGACGATCTGATTTAAATATTTACTAAATTAAGTATGGGTGCAAAAAAAGAAAGAGTACTTTCAATGAAAACTGAGATGGAAACATTTTTTAAATAAAGGCAAGTCACCAGGAAAAAATGTTGGCAAATTAAATATGGATGAAAAAATCATAAAGACAGAAAAAACAACAAAAATCAGAAAAAATATCTAGACAATTTCTGCACTTATTTTGTTCCATTTTAAAGAAACATAAGCTGGAAATCATAAATGAAGCTTTAAGGGTGTGATTTATCCAAAGAGAGAGAGAGAGAGAGAAAGAGACAGAAGGAATTCCAACCATGTCCAACAAATAAATTAGCATTTTTATCTCAACTGCCTTGAACAAGTTCAGATGCTGTATTATATCTCTAGAAAAAAAAAAAGTATATGTTTGTGTGTGCAGTTATGCTGTTGAATAAATAATCAGGAACACCAACAAAAATCCTTCTTCCTTCTCCTCCCGCTCCTTTATCTTCTTCTGCGTCATAAATGATACTAAGAAAACTGAAAGAAATAAGGAATATGACACGTGAATGAAACTTGCCTGTCAGGTATGACTCCGGAAATAAAGGCTTGAGAATCCCTGCTTGAGCAAACAACTTCTAAGCAACTCTATGGATTCGATGGCTTACTGGTGATGAAAAAAATCAGTGCAAAACTGCTGATTTTCTGAATGTTAATTAAATAATTGAGAAGAGAAGTTTCCAAGGAAATTAATGGGGTGAGAGGACAGCAAGGGGAAGAAAAACATTTGAGGTAGCAGAAGAGAAGTCTCTATGTAAAGTGATTTCACCCTTTGGGGGTTTTTCTTAAAATAAAGCAACACCTGCTACAATTCTCCCAGTGCACAGGTCCTGTAATTCAGTAGCTAAAAGGGCACTCTTGTGGGTGCACATGAATTCCATAAACAAAAGTGCTTATCACAGACAGCAGCTCGTGCACTGCACAAATTTGATTCAACAAATATTAAATAATAGCCCATTTGAAAAGAAAAAGACAAATGTGGGGTATGTGCGACAAAGGTTCCATGCTGTGTTAATTTTAGCAGACGAAGGCATGCGGCTTTTGCAGCGTTTTCTTTCAGTCAGACTTTAATGCAAAGCCGGATATTTTCCTGACAGAGTAAAATCCTTAAAAAGCCTTCATGTGAAGCTTCGGGTTGATTTGTCATTATTTTCGAAGTCATTGCCTTTATATTAGACTTAACAACATGTTAACATTGTAGGGAAAGAAGACCTGTTTCTACAAGTAAGTTCTTCACGGAACTCAGAGTAGCAGGCAGAAACATCCTACCCCCAGTCACCACACACACACTCGTACACACACACACACATACCCATACACACACGTGCGCGCGCACACACACACACACACACACATATCCCCTTGAGAAAATTTTAAATCCTTCAAACTTTTCAACCTTTTATAGGATAATTAAACAAAGATAGTTCTGTGGACATTTTTTTCCCCTCTGTCTGAAATCTCATCATAAACTCTGAAAAATCTTACTAACTATAACATATGTATACTTACATCCATACACACATATTCATTTGTGTAACAGAATTCTGCAAATATGATATACTGTGAACTCTGATAGAATAAAGTCTCTAGGAAATTTTTTAAAAAATCACCGGAATATGTCCTGAATAGTGTTTTTGACTTTCACTTTTATAGCAAAGGGTCCTAAATAATAAGCATGATGAAATGTATTAGCCTTGATTAAGGACCTGCCATTTCAGTAGAATAATAAAACAGGTTCACTGGCACATTAATAAAAAGTACCTTTGGGGCTTCCCTGGTGGCGCAGTGGTTGAGAGTCTGCCTGCCGATGCAGGGGACACGGGTTCGTGCCCCGGTCCGGGAAGATCCCACATGCCGCGGAGCGGCTGGGCCCGTGAGCCATGGCCGCTGAGCCTGTGCGTCCGGAGCCTGTGCTCCGCAACGGGAGAGGCCACAACAGTGAGAGACCCACATCCCGCAAATAAATTTAAAAATGTAAAAAAAAAAAAAAAAAAAGGCTACGATAAAGATACCGACAGCGTCCGATTTTGTCTGAGAATGGCAAACTGTATGACACACTCTGTCAAGCATCCTGTTTGAAGTATGAAGCAAACATCACCAGCCATAGTTTCTTCAAGGATAAGTCAAGCTAAAGACTGTCGAAACAACTTGCGCAACATCCACTGCCAAATCGGTGGAAGCATTTGAGACGGGAGTCGTATCGCCCATGCCTCGTCATTCCACATATTTATTTTTGCAGTTTTTGAAATTATCCTTTACAAAGCTGCCCCAGGGGACACATGCAGACAGTTAGAATTATAACAAATAAAACTCTCTTGAAACAACGGGAAGAACTCACACTAATTTATTCAAAGTGCTTAAACACTTGGTGTTGGCTTGCTACAGAAGACAACAGGTTTTTTTTTTTTGATGGTGCTCCCTGGAGGTGTGCAGTGCACAACCTGAGCAGCTGTATGAAGCAGCCTTACTTGGCGATGTTCGATGTATTAACTAATCTGAACTAATCTAACTAATCATAACTAGAGGATCTTGTGTCAAAACCTGAACTGTCAAAATGATCGTTAATATTTCACGCAGTAATGCCTCTACTATGGATACATTTTTGTGGTGTCTATCGTTGTTTTTTGTTGGCTTAACGCTTCTTGCTCAAATTTCCAAGTTCTCTGAGATATAGGGGTCTGGGTGGCAGGTAACTGCCAGGATAATGACTACTGACTAGTATTTCACAAACCGTTTCTTCATTTCTAGGCATGTTGAAATCTCTAATTACCCAACTGGTCCATTAAAATGGATTTTAGTTCCTTTACTAAGAGGTAAAAAAATGTTTAGGATCAAGATTTGCCTAGTATTGAGAAAATGTAAATAAACTCTATGGAAATAATTTATCTTATTTTGAGAAGTGGATTATTGGTTTAATAAATAGAAATAGCTATATTTCAACTTCATTACATGCCAAGAGCAAACAACCAAAAGGAAGACTTTCCTAGCTGCTTCCAATTATAACAATAAAAGGATTGAGGTTTAGAGCAAATGTTTGTTTACCTTATTATTATAAAGTAATTTCAACCTAAATATGTTGGTTTATGTCTTCTGTAGCCCCCAAGTGCCTGACACAGCATTTTGCTATGATAACAACTTACAGAAAATTAGAGACTAAAATTAGATATGAAGATTGTACATTTTGGTAGCAAGTCAAGGTCCAATAAAAATATCTGAAATCTCAAAGGATTATTCACTTTTCCAATATATTGGAAGCTTCAAAGATTTAACACTTTATTTAAAAGCAGTTGTTCGACCATTCAAAAATTCATACAGATATTCAAAAACAGCATTCAGCTAAGTTCTTTAAACGATACAGAACAAATGGGCTTCTCCTAAAAAAAACTGCAATTAACCAAACAGCTTCTGTAACTAAGAGGGAACATTGTCTACGATGGAAAAAGAAATTAGCCCTATCTTTATATTTACATCTCAGAGACAACTTGATTTTCCATGTTAGCTAGACAGAATTAAGGTAAAAATTAAGCCCTATGAATAATGGAATAGGGAGCTATTGCCATTCTGCTAGTTATATTGGAGAACAAGGGTCAGTGGAAAAACCAGTGAGCCAGATCTTGGTCCTACACCTGCTTCTGCCCATTCTTCCCTGGTAAACAAAAAGGTTTGTGCTAACCTGTGGTCTCTCAACTTGTTATTGGAGGGTAGGGGCAAGGAGGGAAGATGGTGATTAGTTTGTTTTCAGAGGGAGAGTGAGATTATTTCAAAATCTAGCCTCCTTAGATTCCAATATTTTTCCTCTCCAAAATGACATCTTCCATCCTTCTTGATTTGAGCATCACTTTACTCAAGCCAACATCCCTCAGGTGCTGGCACCTAGAAAAGTAGACATCTTCTGGAGACGACCTATAATATCCTTTAAGTCATACAATTCCATGACGCCTACTACTTCAAGACAAATAAGTTCACCTACAAAGGAAAATATTCATAATATAATATTAAGTAAAAATAATATCACATAAAACATAACTAGTGTGAGTAAAAATAAATAAATAAAATATTAACAGTGCTGTTTATAGGTGATTTCTTATTTATATTTATGCCTTTCTGTAATTGTGAGTAAAATGTATTAATTTATAATAAAATGCATAATAATTTCAAAATAGTAGATCTTTTATTATTGAATCAAATAAAAAATAAATAAGATGAACATTTATCCAAGCTTAAATTTTGAAAGATTAACCTTACACGAAAACTCAAAACCTAACATGATTAACAGAGGCCTTCATGAACTAGTTCTGTTTATGTCTAGTATGCTTCTTATCACACAACACAACCACACACACACACACACACACACACACACACACACACTCATGCAGAGACATATCAACATCCTATGTCAGCTAAGGAGCCACTTAAGCTTCTTGACATGATCTCCAGGGATTTTCCAGCTCTCTGTTCTTAGAATGTTGTTCTCAGTCACCTAGTTTCAACAGTGTCTGTCCATGTTTATCCCAACCTAGGCAACATTTTCTCCAAAAAGCCTTTGCTGGCCACCATCTTCCTAAGAGAGATACTCTCCCAATTATCCTAATAATTTCCCATACTTACTTCTGATATAGCCCTTACCACACTCTTTTATAATGCTCTATTCCCTACACTCTGCCGCCAGTTTTTTGAAGATATTTTGTTCAGAGTTGTTCTCAAAGGGAATAGCAAGCGTCTGGCACATGGTCGGAACTCAATGAGTATTTTTAGAAAGAATGAGTGAATAAAGACTCTTTTCAAAAGTGATGGTTTAAGTCACTTAAAACCCATTCCCTCACACGCTAAAACTCTTCTGTCTGCATGGTCACTATCATCAATACTGAGGTTTTGATTCTCTAAGGGAAGAAACTACAAACTTGTCTCTTTCCACTTCACGTTCATCCCCTTGTGGTAGAATCTTGCTTTATTATCAGAGACAGTTGTTCTAGAGGGGAGAGACAATAACAACAAAACAGCAAAAACCAGAAACAGAAAGATAGGAATTCAGCACACCCTCTTGATTTGTGTATTATGTGTGCATTCATTTACTTATTTGTTGCTCACATGTTTACCAAACTTCACTAAGCTCCAAGTGGGCGGTAGTTATATCTGTTTCCATCACCAGGACCAAGTACAATGCTTGGAGCAGAGACAATGGTCAGATGATGTTTGTCATTCACAACGGTTGTTTTTTCACTGATGCCGCTTCAGACACTAAGAAACAACATTACAAACTATCTGAGAATAAAGCAACTGATTTTCTATACTGGATGAACTCATAAAGAAACAGAAAATCAGGAATAAATGACCAGAATAATTCCAAATACCCTTGATTCTGTTCAATTAAATTTTTATAATTTAAGCTACACATGTTTTTTAAGCAAATAGATCATCTTTAATTTTATGTTACAAAATCTAACTCCCATCCTTGAATGGAAGGAAAATCAAATTGGCAAATACTGCAAATCCCAAGACTTGGAATAATTCAATCAATTCATGAGACCCAAAGTGAGCTATTGGTGGTGTGTGCATATGTGTGTATGTAAGCCTGCATATTGACATATATATAATCTTTTTATGTCTTTATTTTCTCAGTTCTTCATTGCTTGGATTGCATATTTCATTGGCTGGTCCCTATTTCAAATATAAAAGATTCCTAATTGTTTGGCATTGTAAGCATGGAATGAGAGAGTGTAAGTGCAGGTTTCAAAACCATAGGATACATATATATGTTTTTCTAAATATTATAATATCCTAGATATGCTTTCTATTTATCTGGATTACATTTCAAAAATATGATTATTTCTTAAATATTGTCTGAGGTGTTCCTCTGTATTCACATGATCCTTTGGGGACTCTGGTATTTCAGCACTAACAGAAATACGTTTCATGTAATGTTATTTCTAGTCCAAAAGACAACTGGTATAGTTTCTGGAAAGAAAATTACTCTGGTGCCTGTTGTGAATTTAGAAGCCAATTCTTAAGGCACCTGCAAGACAGAAGAAAATCTTAAAGCTGGCCACAGGTACAGAAATAACCATTTGTAGAATGTGGACCGTGAGATCCTGAAGTGCAAAGCTACAAACCCAACCATCATTAGATAAACAAGTCCAGATCTACAATAACAGCCACAAAACATTTACACAGAAGCACAGCTGCTGTTAAGAATTGGACTCTGGACTTTTGTTATAACTAGTTTTTCCTTGAAAAGGAATGTGTAGGTGAGTGAGAACTCAGACTCATTCAATATCAACCCCTTCAAGATACTCCAAACTTCGAATCCACATCTGATTCATGAAGGAATCCTTTCTTTATCGTCTAGAAAAAGGTAATATAGGTCTCTATTTTTATTCTAGAGCCAATAAATCATTAAATTTCAGGTAATACCCATGTAAATGATGATTTCCGCCAATATTACGTAGAAAATTTCTGTGCTTATAAATCAGCTTTTCTCTCACACTTATTTAAAAGTGAAAGAAGGAGGCTTTTGAAAAGATGGCAGATAGGAAGGACCAGGAATCCATCTCCTCAACTAGACAGCAATTTTGCTAGCAGTACCAGTCTGATGTAACTACTTGGTAACTCTGGGGTCTATATGAAGACTTATAACTTCCAGGGGAAGTTTTCACTGGTAAATTGTGCTTGATTTTGGTCAATTTAACTTCTTAGCAAAGTAGCAGCTACCCATCTCCCATCCTCTAGTCCAGTGACAAGCAGCTGTGCACATGTTTCTGGGGCAGTTTACACACAGGGTGGGCAGTTAGGACCCTGCCTTACAAATACCAAGAGTCTGTACTCTAATCAATGATTGCTGCTTGATTGCAGAGGCACAGACACAGAAGTGGGCAACCATGTGGCAAGCCTCTCCTCTTCCTGCTGAAGTGACTTCCAAGAAATTTAAAAGGCTGCACATTTTCCCCCTTCTTTTTTCTCTTTTTCTCCTTTTAGGAGCCAGAGAACGTTCAAAAACAATTGCATAAGCAGGGAAATTTAAAAAACTCACTGTACATGCCCTGGGAAAGGTGCAGGCTCAGAAAAGACCCCAAAAGATGTTAAGTTTATACCTCAGGCTGATCCCCAGCACAGAGACAGTGTAAAAGTGAGGGAGAGAGAGAGAAAACAGAACCAAAAAAACAGCAACCTCTAGGGAAAAGGGAAAATTCT
Source organism: Orcinus orca (assembly GCF_937001465.1). Lineage (NCBI taxonomy): Eukaryota > Metazoa > Chordata > Mammalia > Artiodactyla > Delphinidae > Orcinus > Orcinus orca. The sequence goes on along the minus strand of NC_064568.1, from coordinate 98,644,733 downwards.
AATTTCCAGACTTACCACATTATAACATTCAAATATCCAGTTCCAGAAAAAAATCACAAAGAATACGAATAAATAGAAAAATATGACCCATTCAGAGAAAAATAAATCAACAGAAACTATACATGAGAAAGACTAGATAGCAAACTTACCAGACAAAGACTTTAAAAAGACTATCTTAAAGATACACAAAGAACCAAAAGATGTGGGAAAAGTCAAGAAAACATCATATGAATAAAATGGAAATATCAATAAAGACATTAAAAACATAAAAAGAAACCAAAAGGAAATTCTGGGACTGAAAATTACAATAATTAAAATTAAAATTTCACTAAATGGATTCAGAATCAGATTTGAGCAGTCAGATATAAGTGGTGAACTTGAAGATTTGAAATTATTGAGTCTGAGGAACAGAAAGAAAAAAGGTTGAAGAAAAGTAAACAGAGCCTAAGGGACCTGTGGGACACCATCAAATGGACCAAAATACACATTGTAGTAGTCTCAGAAGGAAAAGAGAAAGAGGCAGAGAGATTATTTAAAGAAATATTGGTTAAAACCTTTTCAAACTTGATGAAGGACATGAATATAAATATATAAGAAGCTCAAAAAACTTTAAGTAGTATGAATTCAAAGAGATCCAGACCAAGACTTATAATTATAATCAAATTGTCAAAAACCAAGTCAAAAAGAAAATATTAAAAACAACAAGAAAGAAGCAATACTTCGCAAGCAGAGGATCCTTAATAAGGTAATCAGCAGATTTCTCATCAGAAACCTGGGAGCAATGGGCTAATATATTCAAAATTCTAAAAGAAAAACCTGTCAATCAAAAATCCTCTATCTGGCAAAACTATCCTTCAAAAGTAAGGGAGAAATTAAGATATTCCCAGGTAACAAAAATCTCATAGATCGTTAGCACTAGACCTGCCCTACAAGAAATGCCACAAGGCATCCTTTAGGTTGAAAAGACACTAGAAATAAAAGTCTCAGCAAAGGTCAATTATAATAGCTAGCATAGTAACTTTAGTTTGTAACTCCAATTTTTCTTTTCTATATGATTTAAGAAAGGCTACTACACCATCTAAAATAATTAGTCAATGTTTTTGGACACAAAATATATATAGATATAAATTTGTGACATGAATAACCAAAAGGGGTTGGGCACAGAGCTGCATAGGATCAGAGTTTTTATATGTAATTGAGTTAAGCTGGTATAAATTCAAATTAAAATATCATAAATTTAGGTTGTTAAATGTAATCCTCATGGTAACCACAAAGAGAATAGCTATAGAATATATACAAAAGGAAATGAGAATTTAAACATTTCACTATAAAAAATCAACTAAACACAAAATAAGACAGTAATGAAGGAACTGAGGGACAAAAATATTTATAAAGCATGTAGAAAACAAATAGCAAAATGACAAAACTAAGTTGAAAAACTAAGTCCCTTCCTTATAAGTAATTACTTTAAATGTAAATGGATTAAACTCTTCCATTAAAAGACAGAGATTGGCAGAATGAATTAAAAAAAATTATCCAACTATCTGCTGTCTACAAGAACTCACATTAGATTCAAAGACACAAATAGATTGAAAGTGAAAGAATGGAAAAATATATTACATGCAAATAGAAACCAAGAGAGCAGGGATGGCTATACTAATATCAGACAAAATAGACTTTAAATTTTTAAAAACTGTTATGAGACAAAGAAAGACATTCTATATTAATAAAAAGTTCAATATAGAAAGAAGGTATAAAAATTATAAACATTTGTGTACCAAATGACAGACCCCCAAAATATATGAGGAAAAAATTGGCAGAATTGAAGGGAGAAATAGACAGTTCCACAATAATGGTTGGAAACTTCAATGCCCCACTCTCAATAATAAATAGAGCAACCAGGCAGAAGGTAAGTAAGGAAATAGAGGATTTGAACAATACAATAAACCAACTCACTCTAACAGATATATACAGAACAATGTACTCAAAAACAACATAATACACGTTCTTCTCAAGTGCCCATGGGACATCCTCCAGCTTAAACCATATGTTAGACCACAAATTAAGCCTCAATAGATTTTAAAAGATAGATATTATACATATATACCATGATGTGATGAAGTTAGAAGTCAATAACAGAAGGAAAACTGGAAAATATACAAATTTGTGGAAATGAAATACACACTTTTAAACAACGCCAGTGGATCAAAGAAAAGGTCACAAGAGAAATTAGGAAACACTCAGAGATGCATGAAAACAAAAATACCACATAACAAAACTTATGGGATGCAGTGAAAGCAGTACTAAGGAGGAAATTTATAGCTCTAAACACATTTTTTTAAAAAAGTCTCTTATCAACACCCTAACTTTACAACTGAAAGAACTAGAAAAAGAAGAACAAATTTTTAAAAATTAAAAAAATTATATCTCCTTTATCCATTCATCTGCTGATGGACACTTAGGTTGCTTCCATGTCTTGGCTATTGTAAATAGTGCTGTTAAACACCGGGGTGCATGTCTCTTTTCAAATTATAATTTTTGTCTTTTCTGGATATATGCCCAGGAGTGGGATTGTTGGATAATATGATAACTTTATTTTTAGTTTTTTAAGGAACCTCCGTACAGTTCTCCACAGTGGCTGCACCAATTTACATTACCACCAACAGTGTAGGAGGATTCATTTTTCAAAAATGAGTGACATTTTTATATACTAACAATAAACATCTGAAAGCAAAATTAAAGAAACAACTCCATGTACCATAGCATCAAAACTAATAAAATACAGTTGAATTTTGAACAACAGAGATTTGAACTGTGTGAGTCAACTTATAAGATAATTTTTTTTCAGTAAATACTATGCTCTATCACATAACAGTCGCCTGCCCCAAGGACTTTGTAAATTGGAAAGCACTCTACAGATACAAATTTCTATTGGCGATGGTGGTGATAATTGTGGTGGTGTTATTATGATCATTGTTGTCATTAATATCATTATCAATCAAGGATGGCATGAGACTGCAGAGCAGTGAAATAAAAAAGCCTAAGGAGCAAGACAGACTTGTATTTGAACCTTGTATTTGAACCTGGTTTGTGCACTCATGAAATGTGTGACTAGAAAATTGTACTTTTATTGTTTGAGCTTCATTTTCTTCACATAAGAAATAGTAAAGTAATACTTCTCTACAGAACTGTAGTAAGAATTAGAAATAATTTAGGTGAAGTACCTAGCATGTTGCCCAAACATTAGCACATAATAGATATTCAATACACTGTAACTATTATTATTTTGTTAGTAGTAGTATATGTAAATAATAGTAGTAGTGTAGGTAAATAAAGAATAAGATAATCCACATTAATACAATGCCTGGTACCTAGTGAGCACTCAATAAATCTCAACTCTTCATCATCATCATCATCACCACCATCACCATCCTAATACTAAGATGCCTTTCTTTTTTTCTTTGTCTTCCTTTTCACACTGTTTGTTTCCAATTTAGGTGCAACTATAACCAGCGATCCTAGACAAGATGTTTTAAAGGCAAGTTTTTTATCTTAGTTCCAGAAAAACTTATTTTCCATTTTAGCAGAATGTATTTAGTCTAGAATAAATACACCAAAATATAAAGTAATACACCAATAACTTCAAATAGTAATTTTCAATGCATGATGGCTTAATTCTCTTCTGTCCAAATATTTGGGAATCTATGAAAAAGAAAATTTAAATTCTCTTGTGTTTTTAAATCAGAAAGTATGGGTTTTCTGTAGTTTGTCTTAAATAATCAATATTTGTCAACATGTCTGTTCTCTCCAGAGGGGAGTAATTAGAACTGAGTAGTAAATTATCATTAATGTACATAAATGTTAGTGTCATATGTATCTTGTAAAATAAACAGCTGGTGAAAGCCTTGAGTGAGTCTATACATTATAAAGTGGAAAGCATTTTCCAATGCATCCTAAAAGCCTAAATAACTTTTACTTCTTTCCTAAAATTGGGACTTTCTAAATAACATCATTCCTAGTTTATAATCTTCATATTTTTCCACAGCTCCCCATTCTCCCATCTTTCCTTCCCTACATATGTCTGAAACACAGTCATTTAAAACAGCAAGCTTTTGTTAATTACCAGAGACGAGCGTTAATGGATTTTAATTTTGCTTTATTAGAATTTATGCAAATTTCACTGTTTTGAGATTCCAAATAAAATCCTTACAGTCACAACTTTTTTTTTTTTTTTTTGCTGTTGACTTTACTTTGTAGAAGGGGATGGATAAAGTTTTAATTAGTATTTGGTGACAGGAACTGTTGATAGCAATATTCTTATAACAAAAAATAAGTGTCATAAAGTTACGTTTAAAACTGTGTGAGTTTTCAATGGTGAAAAATTGAAACCACTTCCACTAAGATGAGGAACAAGACAAGGTTGCCCACTCTCACCACTATTATTCAACGTAGTTTTGGAAATTTTAGCCACAGCAATGAGGAGAAAAATAAATAAAAGGAATCCAAATCAGAAGAGAAGAAGTAAAACTGTCACTGTTTGCAGATGACATGATACTATACAGAGAGAATCCTAAAGACGCTACGAGAAAACCACTAGAGCTAATCAATGAATTTGGTAAAGTATCAGGATACAAGATTAAAACACAGAAATCTCTTGCATTCCTATACACTAAAGATGAAAAATCTGAAAGAGAAATAAAGGAAACACTCCCATTTACCACTACAACAAAAAGAATAAAAAACCTAGGAATAGGGCTTCCCTGGTGGTGCAGTGGTTGAGAGTCTGCCTGCCGATGCAGGAGACACAAATTCGTGCCCCAGTCCGGGAAGATCCCACATGCCGCGGAGCGGCTAGGCCCGTGAGCCATGGCTGCTGAGCCTGCGCATCTGGAGCCTGTGCTCCACAACTGGAGAGGCCACAACAGTGAGAGGCCCGTGTACTGCCAAAAAAAAAAAAAAAAAAAAACCTAGGAATAAACCTACCTAAGGAGACAAAAGATCTGTATGCAGAAAACTATAAGACACTGATGAAAGAAATTAAAGATGATACAAACAGATGGAGAGATATACCATGTTCTTGGACTGGAAGAATCAACATTGTGAAAATGACTATACTACCCAAAGCAATCTACAGATTCAATGCAATCCCTATCAAACTACCAATGGCATTTTTCACAGAACTAGAACAAAAAATTTCACAATTTGTACGGAAACACAAAAGATCCCAGATAGCCAAAGCAATCTTGAGAAAGAAAAACAGCTAGAGGAATCAGGCTCCCTGACTTCAGACTATACTACAGAGCTGCAGTAATCAAGACAGCATGGTGCTGGCACAAAAACAGAAATATAGATCAATGGAACAGGATAGAAAGCCCAGAGATAAACCCATGCACATATGGTCACCTTATCTTTGATAAAGGTGGTAAGAATATACAACGGAGAAAGGACAGCCTCTTCAATAGGTGGTGCTGGTTCAGCAGGACAGCTACATGTAAAAGAATGAAGTTAGAACACTCCCTAACACCATACACAAAAATAAACTCAAAATGGATTAAAGACCTAAATGTAAGGTCTGACACTATCAAACTCTTAGAGGAAAACATAGGCAGAACGCTCTATGACATAAATCACAGCAAGATCCTTTTAGACCCACCTGCTAGGGAAATGGAAATAAAAACAAAAATAAACAAATGGAACCTAGTGAAACTTAAAACCTTTAGCACAGCAAAGGAAACCATAAAAAAGACAACCCTCAGAATGGGAGAAATTATTTGCAAACGAAGCAACTGACAAGGATTAATCTCCAAAATATACAAGCAGTTCATTCAACTCAATATCAAAAAAACAAACAACCCAATCCAAAAATGGGTAGAAGACCTAAACAGACATTTCTCTGAAGAAGATATACAGATTGCCAATGAACACATGAAAGGATGCTCAACATCACTAATCATTAGAGACATGCAAATCAAAACTACAATGAGGTATCACCTCACACCGGTCAGAATGGCCATCAACAAAAAATCTACAAACAATAAATGCTGGAGAGAATGTGGAGAAAAGGGAACCCTCTTGCACTGTTGGTGGGAAATTGATACAGCCATTATGGAAAACAGTATGGAGGTTCCTTAAAAAACTAAAAATAGAACTACTATATGAGCCAGCAATCCCACTACTGGGCATATACCCTGAGAAAACCATAATTCAAAAAGAGACATGTACCACAATGTTCATTGAAGCACTATTTACAATAGCCAGGACATAGAACCAACCTAAATGTCCATTGACAGATGAATGGATAAAGAAGATGTGGGACATATATACAATGGAATATTACTCATCTATAAAAGGAAATGAAATTGAGTTATTTTTAATGAGGTGGATGGACCTAGAGTCTGTCCTACAGAGTGAAGTAAGTCAGAAAGAGAAAAACGAACACTGTATGGTAACACTTATATATGGAATCTAAAAAAAAAAAAAGGTTCTGAAGAACCCAGGGGCAGGACAGGAATAAAGACAGGAATAAAGATGCAGACGTAGAGAATGGACTTGAGGACACGGGGAGGGGGAAGGGTAAGCTGGGACGAAGTGAGAGAGTGGCATTGACATATATACACCACCAAATGTAAAATAGATAGCTAGTGGGAAGCAGCCGCATCGTACAGGGAGATCAGCTCAGTGCTTTGTGACCACCTAGAGAGGTGGGATAGGGAGGGTGGGAGGGAGAAGCAAGAGGGAGGGGATATGAGGATATATGTATACATATAGCTGATTCACTTTGTTATACAGCAGAAACTAACACAAAAATGTAAAGCAATTATACTCCAGTAAAGATGTTAAAAAACAAAACCGTGTGAGTTTCATAATTTGTTAATTAGCACTGATGTCTTTCCTCTGAAGATTCAAATATTCTGCTGCACTCTTTGTAAGCTTGCTTATTTTTATTGTCTTAATGACTCTGTTTATTTGTTTTTATCTTGATCAAAATGTATGCATGGTTATACCCTCAATAGTATTTTTTCCTTCCATCCAGTGGGTCCCATTACATAGGTTTATTAGAAAGTTGCTCTGGTGACTTAATAAATACACTGCTACATGAAGAATAATATGAGAATTTTAGATGTAGTCCTGGTTCTAAAATTATTATTTCCATATTATCCAGGAGATACAAATAAACACAATGTTAAGCTTTCTAATATTCAAAATTATTCAAAGATACTTTCTTTTTGCATAGCTTTTTCCACAGCACTTTCACAGAAATTCTAAGTTATAAATTATCATAATAACATAAAAATGAAGGAAGGACTATTATGTCCATTTTCACATTAGGAAATGAAGCAGAAGCTAAAGTTCCTACAGCTAATACCTGGTAAGGCCAGGGTTGGAATAGCCTGGCTTGACTGGAAGTTTTTGATCTTACAGGTGCCTTAATCAATGAAGTTCAGAATTGAGGTAAATAGGGCTTCCCTGGTGGCGCAGTGGTTAAGAGTCCGCCTGCAAATGCAGGGGACACGGGTTTGTGCCCCGGTCCGGGAAGATCCCACATGCCATGGAGCGGCTGGGCCCGTGAGCCATGGCCGCTGAGCCTGCACGTCCGGAGCCTGTGCTCCGCAACGGGAGAGGCACCAACAGTGAAAGGCCCACTTACCGCAAAGAAAAAAAAAAAAAAAAAAGAATTGAGGTAAATAGAGTCTTGCATGAAGTAACTTCTCAAATACCAGCAGGTGGTGGTTTAAAAACTATGTCCAGCCATAAATTATCTGATACTTCTTTCTTCAAGAGGTGGAGTTTAATCCCCCTCTCCTGGAAAGCAGGCTGGATTTAGCAACTTGCTTCTAACAAGGAGAAATAAAATCAATACAGCGGGAATCTCACTTCTGAGATTAGGTTTTTAAAAGATTGCAATTTCTGTCTTGGGGGATCTCTCTTTGGTCACTCACTCTGGGAGAAACCAACTACCGTGTCTTAGGACACCCGGACATTCTCGTGGAGAGGCTTTTGTGGTGAGAACCTGAGGATTCCAGCCAAGAGCCATGTGAGTGAGCCTTTTCAGAAGATCTAGTCAAAGTTTCAGATGGTGCAGCCTCAGATGGTATTCTTCCTACAACCTCATGAGAGACCCTGAAACAGAGGCGCCCAACTGAGCCATTCCCGAATTCCTGACCCTCTGAAACTATGAGATAATAAATGCTTGTTGCTTCAAGCCACTATTGTTGTGAAGCAATAGATAACTAAAACAATGTGCTTGTCAGAGCCTTTGATTCTTAGAAACAGGGCAAAATAAATTAAGAAGGGGTGGTGACTGGGGCCCAGGATCCCATAATTGAAACGCTGGATACTACAAAGAGAAGCAGAATATTTTTTTAATTCAGAAGGCAAATAGAACATCCGATCATGGCTTCTTGGGGCTCTACATTGCTGGCGGTTCTTGTGGTTAAGGGGTAAGCCTTGGAATCAGAACTTCTTGGGTTAAAAATCCAACTCTGATGTTGGCTGTTTAACAGGTACAGATTATGTTGCATCCCTATGTCTTAGTTTCCTTGTGTGTACAGTGCAAATATGAAAAAGAAAAGACTTCACAACGTTCTTGTGAGTATTAAAAGTGATACTGTGGGGCTTCCCTGGTGGCGCAGTGGTTGAGAGTCCGCCTGCCGATGCAGGGGACGCGGGTTCGTGCCCTGGTCCGGGAGGATCCCACACGCCGTGGAGCGGCTGGGCCCGTGAGCCATGGCCGCTGAGCCTGCGCCTCTGGAGCCTGTGCTCCGCAACGGGGGAGGCCACAGCAGTGAGAGTCCCGCGTACCGCAAAAAAAAAAAAAAAAAAAAAAAAGTGATACTGTGTGCAAAGTCCTTAACTTAGTTCCTAATACATAGTGAAAGTTCAATAAATGCTAATTCTTACAGTTAGTAGTAGTAGCAGTAGAACTGTAGGAGGGCAGAGGAGTAAAACTGGGCTTAGTGAGTGTAACACTTTGAGTGCTGGTGGGTCCTGGGACCCACCAGATATTAAAGTTGTGGGACCCAGAGGAGCCTGCAGAGTCGCATGGGGCCCAGAGACTCCATGGGCCCCGGACAGGTGGGACCTGGAGATTTCCTGATGCAGATAATCCAGTGGCCGGTGAAGTCACCCAGGAGAGCATGTGGAGTTTCTCATCCCACAAAGCATGAGTTCAGACTTCCATAGTCATTTACACGGTATACTGAGAAGAATGGCAACTAAGATTGTGTGGAGTTTGGGTCAGGAGGAACATAAGAGACCCGCAAGGTGCTAAGAAACAAGGCATATGTTGGGCCAACGACCAAGTACAAGAGCCGTGGCTGAGTAACAATTGTACTGTTACTACCGCTTGGAATGGTGGCCCGTTTCCTAAGACAAAGAGTAAAAGTCCCTAGTATACAAAAGCAAAGAGCCTGTAACTCGACTTCAGGAACGCGTTTTCCAAGAATGGGACATGACATGTTACTTAATCTTGCCCATGCGATTCATCTCAGACTTTTATCACTTATGCCCGCATTAAGTACTCTCTTCCTCCTAAGAGGAGATGCTAAGCCTTCTCTAAACTGACAGCTCACAATCTTAAGGAGCAGGATTTGGAAATGGCAACAGTGACCACTATTATAATTAATGCCAGACATCTTCAAAGACCTTCTTTCACCTACAAATGAAACTAATTACTAGTCTTTTGGGCTGGGAGTCCCTCACTGAATTATGCAGGAACAGCAACAGCTGGGTCATCCCTTGCAGTTATTCTCAAAGGCCTTTCGATAAATCTGTTTTGAATTCTGTGGCCCACCCTTCCACCACTACCTAAAAGAAATTTTAGGATTTCAGGAAATAGAACCTAGTAAAGTGATTTATAGCAGCCCACAGTCTGGTGGGGAACATGCCAGTACTGAGGCAATGAATTCCAGCCCCCCTTGGCCATGCCCAGGTGTAAACAAACAGAGTTAAAAGAACCAGGTAGAAACCATGGCACTCCATCAAAACTCTTAAGGCAAAGAACTGGAAAGAGAATGAACAGTGCTAACCTTTCAAACTTTATTTATAGAACACCTAAGGAAACAAAAAGATTTTAAAGAATTTTAGGACTGGAACAGACCTTTGAGACCTTTATGTTCATCCAACATCATTGTTCAATTTCTCTCCATGCCACCCACCACCCTCGATTCAAAACAGCAAGAATTGAGGCTCCAAGGGGTTAGTGGTTCCCTCCATGCCAGGGAGACCAGAAGCCAGTCCTTTTGACCGCTAATCTAATTCCCTTCTGACTACATTAACGTTCACGAAATGCAGATGAATGGGCAGAGTAACCTAAATCAGAATAGTTCTTTCTCAGACACAGTGTATAGTTCCTGCTACTTACCTGGGTTTTCAATTCTGAGCGTCAGTATAAGGACTATCAGAGTCACTCAGGCATTCACAATGCCTGAGGGGCTCTTTCAATGTGCAAAGTTATAAAGGCAAAAAAAAAATACATTGAGAAAAATGACATCCACATCTGGAATGTATGCAGGTTACTAGAAAGTTAATACACAATTATAAAGACTCCTCCTTGACAGGCAGCATGGTCGTGATTCTAACTAATATCCTTCCATCCTAGTCAAGGTATACATGAGGCCTTGGAAAGGAGTGTCAGGGAAATATCTCTAATTTGTTCTCATTCTTCCTCTTCCCTTATCAATTTCCTCTTTGTCTTCTGACTGACTGCCTTTCAGTTCACTGTTAAGACTACCTGCAACTTGCAGCCAGGCAGTATTAGCTTTCTTGTTGGTATCATTGCCCATTGCCTGACTATTCAGTCTTTGCTGTGTTCTGTGTATGTATTGATGAAGGAGTGTCAGTGACCAGCTCTAAATGCCATTCCTTCAGATACCCAAGGGCAAAAGTAGAATTGAAGAAGATAAAGCAAAACAAGGAGCAAGAAGAAGTGGAGAGAGAAAGAATGAGAATCTACCTAAGGACAGGTTTTCTTCCAGACTCCTGGAATGGTCATCTCTCCCCCTCTGCTGAAGCCAAGGTCACGGTCAGCAGAATAAAGGGTAGGATTTAGACCCAAAGGGTGCTAGGTGAGCAAAAATGACCATCTGAGAAGAGAAAAAGGCAAAGAAGAATTTTATAGGAATAGGGCTTATCACCAAAATTATGATACCCTTCATCCAGTTTTCCTAGCATCTTCTACAAGAGTGGTTCTTACGTTTAAGTGTGTGTAAGAATCACCTGGGGAGCTGGTTCAATATTGAGATTTCAAAGTCTCTCCCAGAAATGCTGATCCAACAAGTCCTCCATGAGGCTCAGGAATCTGGGTTTTTAACAAGCCCCATATGTCATGATTCTGATCCAGGTAATCTCATACTATAGTTTTAAAACTATGTTCTACAATGAAACTACCCATTTCTGAAAAAGAAGGAAGTAAGAAAGGGAGTGTGAAATTATAGAGAATATATACCTTGATGTCTCCCCCCCACCCCGGTTCCTGGCACAGAGCTCTTAATATCCTTGTAATTTCCTAAATGATGAGAACATTAGGAACATTTTTTTCTAATATTTGGTCTTTGACCCCCGTTCCTGACACGTAGAGCTCCTAAATCCCTTCATGGGTGACAGGAGTGTCTTTTGTTCTAATGAGGCAATGCTTGGTGGGGTCTGGTCTCCAGGAAGACCAAACCATGATTAGAAGCTAGGAATTTTCCACCCCAAACCCTCATCCTTCAGGAAGGGGAGAGGGACTAAAGACTGAAGTAATGATCAATCGTGATGAAGACTCCATAAAAATCCCAAAAGCACAGGGTTTGGAGAACTTCCATGTTGGTGAACATGTGGAAGTCCTAAGAGAGAGGCGTGCCGGGAGAAAGCATGGAGGCTCCGAGCCCCTTCCCACATAGCTTGCCCTGTGTGTCTCTTCATCTGGCTGTTCTTCTGTATCCTTTATTATATCCTTTATAATAAACATGTAAGCATAAATGTTTCCCCGAATTCTGTGAACAATTCTAGCAAATTATTGAACCCAAGAAGGGGGTCATGGGAACCAGTCCGTCAGAAGTACAGATGACAACCTAGGATTGCATTTGGCATCTGAAGTGGGATCAGTCTTGGACTGAATCCTTAACTTGTGGGATCTGACCCTAACTCCAGGTAGATAGTGTCAGAACTGAATTGATTATAGGACACCCAGTTGGTGTCACAGAGAATTGCTTGGTGTGTGGAAAACTCAAATATCTGTTGTTAGAAGTATTTCGAGTGTAAGAGTAGAGGGAACACACAGGAGAAGTATGTTCTTCCTAGACAGAGAGAAAGAGCGATGAAAGGAAAAAGTTACTTGTTAAAAGATTTTTTCTCTTGTTTTCCAAACCTGAAGTCCTTAAAAATGTATACCTATATATAAATGACAAGGACCTGCTGTATAGCACAAGGAACTATATTCAATACCTTGTAATAATCTATAATGGAAAAGAATCTGAAAAAGAACAGACACATATATTTATATATATATATGTATGACTGAGTCACTTGGAGACTGTAAATCAACTATACTTCAATTTTAAAAATTAAATATATATATAAAAACCCAAAATGTAATAAAAATTTAAGTAAATATGAACTGAACGCTTGTATTAAAAAATCTATTTTCATAGAATCTGCGTAGATCATTTAACTTATAAAGAAGAATGAAAAAGATCATTTTATTATGCAGCGCAGAGTTGTATTTTTTAAGTGAGTAAATGCATTTTCCTTGAAAATAATAGAAAAAGGAAAAGCCACACCATCAAATACTTCTTTTTACCCTTTTCATGAAACAATTCACAGCCAAATACATTTAGCACATTGGGTCTTTGATCTCCAATTTCAACTAACCAATAGGGTAATAGTTACATTTGAGGTCACATTGAGGTCTTGACCTCCCTTACGCCTTTTTTCTTCAAGGAAACTTCCATTTTCTTAATCAACTTCCAAACAATGCACTAGGTGTCCAAGTTTTAATACCTTACATCAGAGCAAATAAGTGAGCCTGAGCGAGTGCTGGCAGCATTCACTAAAATATTGTTTTCTTACTTGGTTTCTTATTAGAATGTGGGTAATGCACAGGTGGCTAAACTCTTGAGCAGCAAGGGAAACCCATACATTTCCACAATATTAAGATGTTCTATGCATATTATACATGTGCACAAAAGTAAATTAGTTATTTGACACTGTGTTGTAATATCTTCATTTCTTAAAAAGTTACCTTACTTCTCATATAGAAACAGGATGTCATCAATTTATTCTGATGCAAAAACCAACTTGACATTCACAGCCTACAAAAGTATATTGAAAAATGAAATTAGAAATTGGAACATGGGAAGAAATCTCATTCAAAAATGTTTTATACACTCAAATGCTTTTTTATTTTTTTTTAGAAAGCAAGGGTGAGAATTGGCACGTGCAAATTTTGCTGCCTGACTTCCCCATGACTGATTATAGCTGGTGGACAGTTCATAAAAGAGCAAAGCTAACTGTCAAAGCACATTAGCAGCTGCAAAGGAGGAGACAAAAGAATAATGCCACCATTATTATTTATAGTTGTTCACTGGGGTGAGTTGAGTCCTACTTTCTCCTACCTGAGCAGTGGAGAGAACATGCGGTCTCTAAATATTGTGTTATCTCTCGATACTGTGTTTTTGTTCATGTCAGCATTCAGTATAGCTTTAAAATGTTTGTTGCCAACAAAAGTGAGCAAAGTAGATGTCAAATTCAAAATTCCTTGAGGTCGTTAATTGTCTACCTTATTCTAAGAGTAAATATATCTTAATCAAACACATAGAGTGAAAAAAAGTAGTTCTTGCAATCAGACTTGTGACTGAGTATGGTTGGTGATATTGAACAGTGTGATATCGAGGGTATAAAATGGTAAGTAAAAAATTTTGAGGCCCGCACCTTCAGAGAGCTTACAATCTAGTGTGAGAGACAGATATTAATAAAAATGTGTACCTATTAACTGCACAGGGTGAACTGAGAACAGTGTATGAGAATGCAATACAGAGTAAACTAATATAGAGGGCCAGGGAAGACTTAGATAAGGAAATAATATTTGAGTTGGGCTCTGAAGGGTGAGTAGGAGTTAACCAGACAAAAGGTTAACCAAGGGAGAGTCTGGGAAGAGAAGCAATGGGAATTCTACAGTTGGAGGCAAATATCTGTGAAGGTCAAGGCTTACAGGAGTGTGATGTGTCCAAGAGAAAGTTCATATGGCTGAGGTACACAAAGTTGAGGGAAGATAACACAACACCAAGTCAGGGCAAGGTTGGCAGCACACACGGGCTTGCTTGTTGTATTGGAGATTTTGGTCTTTATCTTAGAATTTGAGAGCCACTGGAAGGTTTTATGGTACTGTGTGAGCTAGAGTGAGTGTGTGTGTGTGGACTGCACACACACACTGTATTTGGAGGCTTTGGAGGAAGGGTAGCACACAATCATACTCTAAGCACTTCAACTCAATCTCCCTGGCTGGGACACAGAAGAAATTGAAGCGGACACCAGACTACATGTCGGGACTGGATAGGAAGCGAATGCCTTGATCCAGGTAAAAGGTGATGAAAACCTGGCCTGAGATAATCAGTTCAGAATGAAAATCTGGCTCAGAACTGGATAGATGGTCCATAGGGACAGTGGACCAGATTTTGGAGGAAGAAGATAGGTTATGACTTTGGTGCTGATCCTGTTGACTTTGAGCTGCCTTTGAGACAGCCAAGTGGAAATGAGAGTAGAAACCTGGCTAGTACAATTAAGAGCCTCAACATCGACCAAGGCTAAAATCATTTGATCTGTGAGGTGAGTTCAAGGCTAAAGTTATGTGAGCTACAAAGTGAGTTCTAACGAATGCATAGGATTTTCATACATGGGGACTGAAGGACATTCCAGAAAGAGATTTGTAATCCCACTAAAGCAGGAACATATTGGGTCTGCTCTTTCATTAGCCACTAATGTAAAGCATTTTCTTTTATAACATAATTTAATCAAGACTTTAAAAAAATTAGGCCCTAAAAAGGCATTAATCCATTATTCTCTTTCCTTAGCCCAATGGAATGTTAATTTTAGAGTAGGCTCACTTAATAGATGAAGTAACTGCCTTATAAAGGGTGAGTTCCTACATCCTATGAAATTTACAACCTTCTTCCTATAATCACAATTTATTCAAAATTTTCCAGAATTTCCTTCAAGATTATGCTTGTTTTTAAAGGCAAAATAAAAATACCTTTTAAGCGTCTCAACTATTTCTGTAATTTGTTATAATATTTGATAAAATTTTGCCTTTGATTTTTTTTTTTTTTTTTTTTTTACTCAGACCCAGCGTATAGAATGCCCGTTTGGTTAGCTATAATCCACAATTAATTTTTTTAAAAATCCACAAAGTTTGCAAACAAGTTAATTCTTTATTAAATGAGTTTACATTCAAGGTTATCCTTTTAATTAAGATCAGTCCCTTTAGTTACGTATAAGTATGCTTTTTCGAGAGACAGTAAGTGTGTGAAGAAACAAGAAAACTCACCTGCATCACAGACCACAGGTGTCAGGTATGTAACTGTCATCTCTCATCTGTGTTGTGGTGGAAGAAGTTGGGAACTGCTCTAAACACTAAAGTGTAGAATGTTATGAGCAATAATGCACACATTTCTCTTTCTATGCAGGTCAGAAGAAAAATTCTGAAAAAAAAAGTCATTACAAATAGTAGACTGATCTATTTTTTTCAGATACAGAAGAAGAATAAATTTTGATGGCAGCATACACTAATTTTTTTCCAACTAAGGAAAAACTAAAAAGCACAAGTAGATTTACCTTCTGCAAACTCCTTGCAAAACAATTCCAATATTTAATTTAATTGCTTAATTTGATGTGACATGAAAGAGAATGCCATCAGCACAGATTCGTTTAACTGAGCACACTGTGAAATTATACCCAAGAAGCCAGCTACTGATTTCTCTCAGTTTTTTGTGCGGCAAAACCTAGAACACTGACTATGTCCTTTAACACGTTTATCACCGGGAGATTGTGAAAAACAGTAAGTACTGCAATGAATTATGAAAAAGATTTCTTTTTCAACTTGTTAAAAAGGTTTCCAGAGGGTTTCCTTGTTGACATAAAATTTATGTTCCAAACATGAACTCTTGAAAGGATGGCATATATTTGGATGCAAAGATATTAGTCTGTAACAACTTTTTCTTATATTTCTTTATTTCAATGTGTATATTATTTTACAGTTGTTAGCATTATAAACTTGCTGTTTAATCCATTTTCTCAGGTTTAGAAAGACGGAAATTTGCCAATCCTTTGGTACAGGTGCCATACAATCAGCAATTTAATAAATTTTTTAATTTATTAAAATTTAAAATTAAAATTAAAATTTTTTAATTTATTTTAATTTAATAAATTTTTTGAGCACCTGCCATGTTCAGGTTCTCCTCTAGATCCACATTCAGATCCCTAATACCACATTAAAAATAAACAGTCCCTGCTATCAAGGGACAAAAATCTATTGGGAGAGAACAAGACATATAAACAAAAGAAATAATTACCTTATAGAAGCAGAGTAAAAAGACTGGGAAAGTGATCAGAAGTAACATCACAGTGATGTAAATTTTGAGTGTAAATCTGAGAAACCAACAAGAATTTGGCAGGTATACAATTTGAGGGAGGACATTGGGGTGAGAAGGCACAGTATGTCCAAGGAGAGTGGACCTAAAAGACCTTGAATGTTTATGGAGCATAGTTAATTATGGATGACTGAAATTCAGGAAGACTCTAAAGGGCATTGTACCAGAAAAGTAGATTTGCAAGTCAACTGCAAGAACATATATTACTGAGTAAATGATGGAAAGTCATTAAGCAGTTTTCGTAGAGAAGTGACAAGGTTTTATTTAGATTTTAGATAGATGACCCCAGTAGCAATGGGCAGAATGAAATCTATCTCAACCCTGGCAATTAATACCACATTTTTTTTTTTTTTTTTTTTTGCGGTATGCGGGCCTCTCACTGTTGTGGCCTCTCCCGTTGCGGAGCACAGGCTCCGGACGCACAGGCTCAGCAGCCATGGCTCACGGGCCCAGCCGCTTCGCGGCATGTGGGGTCTTCCTGGACCAGGGCACAAACCCGTGTCCCCTGCATCGGCAGGCGGACTCTCAACCACTGCGCCACCAGGGAAGCCTAATACCACATTTTGAAAGAAACACTGAATTAATTAAAAAGTCAATCCTTTCTAATGATCTATGGTTTAATGAAACTGAATTCAAATGTCAATAAAGTTGTTGTTGTCATCATGTTTTGTTTTGGTGGAGAAAACATGACAATGATTCTCAAATTCATCTTAAATTGCTAAGCTAATTGCTTTATATTAAATATCTCATTTGATCCAGCAACCTTAAGAAGTAAATATCATAATTATGCCCATTTGTCAGATAAGAATTCTGAAGATGGGCAAGTTAAATAATTTATCCAAAATAACTTTGACCCCATAGCTTATTATCTTAAAAATATGGCATATGACTTCCTTATGGCAATATTAATAATACCAGATATTTAAAAATAATCTAAATGTAAAGCTATAGGAGTACAGATACATAAATTATGGCATATACATAGAAATTATATTATAAAATCATGAAAATATACTTTGAAACATACTAATGACATGGAAAAATGCTTATAATGATGATTAGAGGATAAATGCAGGAAAAATTTTAGATATATTATCAAATTACAAGGAAGAGAAAAACGAAGGAGAAAGAGGAGGATGAAGATGAGATAGGATGAGAAAAAGAGACAGAGTAGGGATGGGGGGCATAGAAAGTGGGGAAACATAATGAAAAAATTATGCAAGATAAAACTCAAAATAAACGAGTAATTACGATAAACATAAAAGTTTACACATAATGGTTTTATAACAGACAATTCAAATCAAGTTATATGCTGTTTCTAAGAGATATGCCTAAAACATAAAGATTCAGAAAGATTGAAAGCAAAAAGATAGGAAAAAAATCTTGGGAAAAAATACTAACCAAAAGAAACCAACTCAAATTAAAACCATATTCATACCAGATAAAAAGATTTAATCAAAATCATTCCAGAATAAAAAGATTATTATATAATCATAAAAAGATCATTTCATCTAGAGAAAAAAACTAATTCTAAATATATATGCACCCAACAAGATAGCCTCAAAATATATAAGGCAAAAACTGATGGAATTATAAGAAACTGACAAATACACCATGAGAGTGGAGGTTTTTAACACATTTTTCCCAGTATCAAGCAGACAAAAAATTTTGAATGTAGATGTGAACAGTACAAAAATAAGTTTGATCTAACTGACATATATAAACGTTGCACCAACAATTTCTTTTCAAGTATACGTTCTTTTCAAGTATATATGGAATATTTATAACACTGACCATGTAAAAGGCCACAAAATAACTTCAACAAACTTCAAAAAATTGGAAGCATGTAGATCACAATCTCTGATTGCAATGCTATTAAGTCAAAATTGACAACAACAAAGTAAATTAAATCTCTACCTGTATTTTTGAAAACAAATAATAAATAAACTTCTATGCTACTAAAGGTATGAATAACTGATATTTAAAAAATTGGGTTTATAATGTTTTTTTATCATTGATTAACACCCAAAGATATTAAAAGTACATAATTTTGTAAAAGAAATATTGAGACCATGATAGATAACTGCTAAAGCACCTAAATACCTGAAAGGAAAATCAATTAAAAAAATAAACATAAAAAGGAAGATCTAATCTCAGAGTTTAAGAAACACAGATTAACCCAACACCAAAATATGTTATACCGATTAAATTATCAAATTTTTAATTAATTTCAGTCCTCATTGCTGATCTAGATGACAATGAAATTGTAATATTTACACATCATGGATGACAGTGCAGCCTGGTGTGATTTTGGAATGCAATATGGAAATATGGCTCAAGAACTGTAAATATGTTCCTAATCTTTTTTTTTTTTTTTTTTTGCGGTACGCGGGCCTCTCACTGTTGTGGCCTCTCCCGCTGCGGAGCACAGGCTCCGGACGTGCAGGCTCAGCGGCCATGGCTCACGGGCCCAGCTGCTCCGCGGCATGTGGGATCTTCCCGGACCGGGGCACGAATCCGTGTCCCCTGCATCGGCAGGCGGACTCTCAACCACTGCGCCACCAGGGAAGCCCCCTAATCTTTGATATAGCAATTCCACTGCTGAAAATGTTGCCTAAACCAAAAGATGGTGAAAATCTACATATACAAAGATGTTTGTTGCAGCATTATTTACAAATATTTGGAAATCATTCAGTAGAGAAGTTAAGTAAATTAGGGTACAGCTACTCTGTGGAATATAAGACATTAAAAGGATAATTCTGAAGACTGTGTAACAACGCAGACAATGAAGTTTCTGAGTTTAAAAAAACCAAAATATAAAAATTCTCTCTGCTCTGCCATGATGTAGAATGTGTACAATTAAGGATAATGTCTGTGAAAAACCTCAGACTACTACCCAGTAAACTTGATTGGGATTAAGATTTTTCCTCTTCTTTGTTTAGAAATCCATTTACATGGTTATGATATTTGTGTAATAAATGTAACTACATTGGAATTATTTCATGCACTCGAAGATTGTACAATACAATTTATAAAGAGATTTTGTAAAGATTGTTTTCAAAACTGATCTTTAGAGATCACTTTATTTTCTATTTTCTAGAAGAGTAGCCATTATTCCTAACTCTGCCCTTATTGGTTTCTTATTCTTCTCAAGAATTTGTTTTAATAACTTCTGAAATGGATGTTAAACTTTTACTAGAGAAAAAAAGTAAACCTGAGAAAATAAACTAATATCAAAGGTTTAATGTACTCTAAAAAAACTTTAGTTAAGTGTATGTGTAAATGAATAAATTAATGGGGGAAAAAACAATTAAAATGTGTTACTTCATGACATTTTGATATTAAATACTTTAATAATACAAATTACTGGCAGAGTGGGCTAGTTTTATTGGTATGCTGACTCCTGGGTACCCAAGAACCTAAATGAAGCTGAGCACACTCCCAGGTGATAAGAGTAGACAGAAATTATGACCCAATTCCATACAAAGAATGAGGCAATGTTCTAATCATGGGATTCTTTTGTCTGATTTTAGTATTTCCCAAACTTCAATCAGTGGAATACTAATGATCCTGTACATGAACATCCTTTAAAAATAGTGTGGTTAGAAGTTAAATAAGATGAGAAACATTGCATGTTGCATCTTTTTCTTGGAGATTCCTAATGCACTTCAGTGTTTTACTCCTATGATAAAGAGATTTGTTTTAACCCAACAGTTTCCAAGCCTATTTACCAGAAATTCTTTTATTGATTGATGGATCAATCTATTAATATCTATGGGATTCTAGGAATATCAATCTGTTCGTATCTCATGGGCTACTAGGAATACAATTTAGAAAAGAGTTCCTTTAATATAACTGGCTTATCCTTATTTGATTGTAGCAGCTTTGCTTTTGCCACAGCTCTTGGAAAAATTTTGTTTCCTTCATCCAGAGGAAAACAGTACCCATTTCTTCCATTAACTTCAAATGGCCACATCCCTGTAAAAGCCAAACATACCATTTTAAAAAAAGAATTGGAATATGTACCACTAGATAAGTATGGGAAATGCAGAATAGGGCCACGATCATGTATGTTCTATGTTGCACAAATAACATATATTTTGCACCAACAGTTATTATTCCCTATAAGGAAAATGCATGTAACATGTCCCAAAATGAATGAAGAGAATGTTTGTAGCTTTGTACATTCCTCTGTTCTTGGCTAGTCTTAGCTTATCTCTCTGGGAGGTTTTCTTCTTGCTTTGTTTTGAGGAGAAGGAGAATGGCAAGTGAACTTATCTTTTTCTAAAAAAACTATAGTAAAAAATTTCAAAACCCTCATGTAGTCCAGCCTGCACAGATGAGAGTTTATTATATTCATGACATATTATTATTATATTCATTCTAGTGGCCATGTTAGCCATGTGTGGGAGGAACTTGGATCCGTGACCTCTGCAGTCAAAGGCTGAACTGGATAGACCAGGGAGTAGGGGAGAGAGAACAATAAACAAGATGGCCTCGGGGTATTGCACGTCTTGCCATAACACTGAGCATCCTTGGAACTCACTGGAGCTTCCTTCCTGGTACACAGTTATGCTAAAAGGTAACAACAAAGCTACACCAATGGATGGTAACCAATGGATGGCTCAGACAGGAGTAGAAATGCTTTTTCTCCCTATACTACTAAACTTAGAGCAGTTTTTCAAAACCGCTCTACTCCAAGCCCACTGACACGTGCAATGGAGAGTTGGGTCTATAAGAGAATTACGTTTGTAGGAAAATTACCATTTATTTAGTGTTTGTTGTGTGCCAGACTATGTTGATTATTTTGCATGTATTATTTCATTGAATCTTCACAGCAACCCATGGCATAGACCATTTCATTTTCACCATCTTAAAGATGAGAAAACTGAAGCACAGAGAGGTTTAGTAACTTGCTCCAGGACACACAGCCTTCTCCTACGAGAAGAAGTCTGGATTCCAATGAAGAGGAGGTTGTAGGCATCGTCATTATCCCCCTTTTTAATGACAGAAAACCTGAGACTCAAATGTTCATTCTTGTCCAATATTCAGTAGAGCACATTGGGAAATGACAGGCCCAGGAGTTGGACCAAAGTAGTGTGTATTAACCATACGTCATATTATCTATATTCTAACACTTTGACATCCTGACTTTGCTGACCCTAGAGACTGTCCCTCCCAAGGTTAGCCAATTCCTAGAGATAGTAAACAACTACCAGTCAGGGTATATTTCAAGTGCAAACCAACCAATCCAGAGCCTACACCCCCAACCAGCCCCCCTATGGCCTCTCACACTCTGGACCACTATCCACCTGCCCTAATCACTGCAGGGCCAGACAAACAGGGGCAGCCTGTAGGCCCCAGACCCTACTGAAATTATTCAAACTGGACAATCCTAAAACTGCTTTTTCTGCCTCTTCTGTTCCCTCCCGTGGAAACCACAGTAAACCCTCACCCCAATTTCCCTCTCGCCCTCTGCCTTCTGACCACGCTGGTTCTTCCCTGTGTGGCCCTTCATGGTATGGTACACCCCCCTTCTCTTGGGATCTGTGAGTATAACCAACTATCTCTTCCATGGCAGTTGTCTCCTGATCTCTTGGTCTCATCATACCTGTAATCATAAAACCTATATTTCAAACATGCTGTGATGTCAGTACCTGTAGTCTTTCTACTGTACTGTATACACTCCTATTGTCATTATCGTGTGTATACGAAGCTTTCTGCGGCCAGGTAGGTAAAGCCCTTTCTATATCTAACAAGGGCTTCTAAACATGTAAATAAAAACGCCATCAACGTCTTCAATAACCTTTCATCAGTTTAACTTGTCGATTTATTGCTCTGCTAAAATGCAAAGTGATTTAACAAGTTCTACAAAGAGTTACCCCAATTTCTATAGCCAGGTCTGATTAATAAGTAAATTAATACTGTGAAGAAAAGAGACTCATTGGTAAATTTTTTGCAGATAATGATTAGTTTCATGGCCTAAGAAATTGCTTGTCTTGCTAAATTGCTACATCAATCTGTATTAGACATTGAAAATGTACATTTGAGAGGTAGAGTTTTGAGACTTAACTTTTCTCGTTAGAGTTGTAGGAATGTAATTACCATCAATTTCAACATCTGGACATAATGTGATAAAAATTCAACATTTTTGAAATTTCTGTGATTTTAGATTATTTATTTTAAATAGCTAAATTGATTTCTTCTTTTCAAAAAAAAAAAAAATTGTAGGGGGGAAATATTCTCCCAGGCTAAGACCTGATGAGCAGAGTTCTAGCCTAGAGCAAATTTTTACAGCTCAGTTATAAACCCTTGAAACAGGAGTTCATAATGGAAACAGCTGCTCAACCTTAACTCTTGCGGGTGCCACTATAATAAAAACGGCAGGAGTTCACATTAACATTGGCTTCCACTTACACTCTTTCCTGTTACCCATCCATTAACCAAACTACACTACCTAATGGAGGTAAAGGCTGCAGCTTTCTTTACTCCCAACAAAAATAACAAGAGAGGCAACTTACAGGTGGTAAATAACATATTCCCGCCGAACATCAGAGGGTACAAATAACCCCTGGAGGCTACTCTCCAATCTAGAGAATAACATCTCACTCCAATGATTTCAAATTAGGAATAATATCCCGGCCCAGAGAACACTAAGTAATGACACCTATTTCCTGTTAATTTTTTGAAATGTGTTACATTTGCAGTACTTCTGGAGAGAATATTTAAAAACAAAAAAACAAAAAAATCTCTCCTTTATAATGGGGCTATCTTTGTAATACATTCATAGAATGCTGACAGGTAGATGATTTCCTGAAATTAGAAACAATATTTGAATTGAAGTAACGGAATATTTCACTCATCAATACCACCACAGTGTGATCCAGACTAAAATAACAGAGTTTCACTTGACTGCCGTCTTTGAAATCCCTAAGAATGAAGAAAGGACCGATACTTTTGAGTGCTGATAATATACCAGACGCTTTGCATCTATTATTCAATTCTTAAAACAAAACCCTACTATTACTCCTCCCATTTACCTACGAAAAAACTGAGGCTCAGATTTTTCTGAGTCAGAAATGCCTCTCAACCGTTGCAAAGAACACGGTGGTAAATACCTTTTTCTTTTCATGAGAAGTTTCTTTTCATTCTAAGTACAGGAGTAGCACGAGCTGCAGCTTTCGTCTGATGGTAAAATACCTGTGCTGTTCACTTACGAGAGAAAGGAGAAAGAAGGCACCATAGTCATCAATTTTTTTTAATCTGAAGATAATTGCCATGGAGAGTTTTAACATTTGAAGACATTATTCTGAGAGTCTGTAAGGAGTACTAGGTGACTTTTTTTTTTCTTTTGCGGTACGTGGGCCTCTCACTGCTGTGGCCTCTCCCGTTGCGGAGCACAGGCTCCGGACGCGCAGGCTCAGCGGCCATGGCTCACGGGCCCAGCCGCGCCGCAGCATGTGGGATCTTCCCAGACCGGGGCACGAGCCCGCGTGCCCTGCATCGGCAGGGGGACTCTCAACCACTGCGCCACCAGGGAAGCCCAGTACTAGGTGATTTTATTATGGTTGCATAGAATTGGCGGCCAAGCCTCTTGTGCTCACCAAGAGGACTGACCCTTCCAAGATTTCTCATGGCTTTTAAAAGACTGGCAAACTCCCCATCCACTGAATGCCTGCCTCCCTGGGTAAATATGATGCTGTGGAATTGCTTCATGGGCACTTTCCTTACAATAATACCCTTTTTGGACTTCCCTGGTGATGCAGTGGTTAAGAATCTACCTGCCAATGCAGGGGACACAGGTTCGATCCCTGGTCCAGGAAGATCCCACATGCCGCAGAGCAACTAAGCCCACGAGCCACAGCTATTGAAGCCCACGTGCCTAGAGCCCGTGCTGCTCAACAAGAGAAGCCACCGCAATGAGAAGCCTATGCACCAAACAAAGAGTAACCTCCGCTCGCCACAACTAGAGAAAGCCCGCGTGCAGCAATGAAGACCCAACACAGTCAAAAATGTTTTAAAAATTAAAAAAATAAAATTCACTTGATTAAAAAATAATAATAATAATATCCTTTTTGAATCTTTAGTATAAGCAACCTCTCCCACCACTTGATGTGTTTTCTTTATATAATTTTTATTGGGGTATAGTTGATTTATAA
Source organism: Orcinus orca (assembly GCF_937001465.1). Taxonomy (NCBI): domain Eukaryota; kingdom Metazoa; phylum Chordata; class Mammalia; order Artiodactyla; family Delphinidae; genus Orcinus; species Orcinus orca. The sequence goes on along the minus strand of NC_064568.1, from coordinate 98,619,949 downwards.
TGTTATGTTACTCTCTGCTGTACAGCAAAGTGAATCAGTTATACCTATACATATATCCACTCTGTTTTAGATTATTTTCCCAAATAGGCCATTACAGAGTATTGAGTAGTGTTCCCTGTGCTATACAGTAGATTTTGAGTCCCATTCTGTAGATGACAATGTGACAATAGCAAAGTTCTGGCACACAATTCCCAGTCTGTTTCCACATGAAGGTGAGCTTTGTTCTGACATCACTTCAAGCCTATTACCAACCTGTTTTTCATTTGAAAGCCTTTAAATCAAAGAAGTCACTGAATAAAATAGAAACATTCAAATGTCTGTTATTTTAAGGTAACCATCCTCTGGACCATTTTCAAAAAAAAAACTGATAACTTAAGGGTAGAAGGAGTGAAGATTAAAATCCCACAGTCCCCATGAAGCCATCTTGACAAACTGGAAGTGGGGTGTTGATTTCTACTCAAGAAAATTCTGTCTGAGCAACATCCCTGCCTCTCAACCATCGCAAAAAATACTGTGCTGCCATTGTCTCTAGTGTAAATGTGTTAAATGTTTACGTGGTTTCTGAACTGAACCTTCGTTTATATTGTCATCTGTATATCCTATGATTTGTTTTTTCTTTTTCCAAATTGATTTTTAAAAGTAAGGGAGCAACTACCACATTTTGATTTATTTTGGGGACACAGCCCAGCATCATTTCCAGGTGGATATTTTAAATCAGTCGTTTTAATAAATATTGTGGTGATTTTAAAAATAGCTGGTATTAGCATATACAGATTTGTCTATATTACAGGTATAATTTCTAAAATTAAAAAATATTTATTATCTGAATAGATCTGGGAAGCTCTTGGAAGTCAAAGAGCCTATTTCTGGAAAATGTACAATTCACACATATATATATACAATATTTTATATATGATTTCAGGGAAGTTAAAAGATCTCTTTGCCTAAATTTGGACCTCCTAGACATACAAAAACACAAACTTAAGACGCTTGACTTTAGGGACTATAATAAATGCAATCATTTTCAAAGATTCTGCAGGAATATGTATGAGAAATGAAAGTCAGGGAGAGGAATTTAGATTCTGTTCTTAAATCTCTTACTTCATGACTTAAAAAACAACTCTTTTACCATTCTTGACCAGTCTTCTACCTTCCACCATGATAGGACTGGGGGTAGTGAGGGCTCAACTCAGCACATTTTTACATCAGATCATTTATAGGGGGAGAAAATAATGGAAAGGCATCTGACTTACTCGATGCACGCACATATATACACATATGCATATACAAGCACACGTACACATATACTATATATACAGCTTTTTAGGGCAGAAGATATTTGCCTTGGAAAGCTCTAAAATTTGAGGGTGTTATTCTAAAATGTTATAAGTTGTATTTACATAGGTTTCGTATGATCTCTTTGAGGCTCTTTTGGCAAGCAGGTCCCTGGGCTTAACAAAAGGACTGAACATGCTAAGGGTTGGCCAAAAAGTTCTTTCGGGTTTGTCCATGAGATCGTATGGCCAAACCCGAACGAACTTTATGGCCGACCCAATACTTGACCTCGGAAAATACAGAGAACCCAGCTCCACATCTCATCAAACAGTATTGCACAACACTAAACTAGCGGCTCTCAAAGTGAGGCCCCAGACCAGCAGCCAGCAACAATATGTAGGAACTTGTCAGCCATGTAAATTCTCAGCCCAACCCAAGACCTGCAGAAACTATGGGGAGGGGGCCCAGGAGGCGTTCCAGGGGGTTCTGATTGGGAATCACCACACTACAGCCATTTCGCTTCCACAGGAAGCTGTATTCTAGCAGTAACCTGAGCCCCCAGGCACCCCTCAGCCCCAGTAAAGACCACTCCAGTCTCCTCAACTCCCCAAGGCTGTCAAACTTGTCCCCTTAACTACGCCCCCTCCCCCCAGCTTTCGACATTAAAACTTGCTCTGAACTCTCTGTCCATAACAAGATGCAAAAGACTAAGTTTAAAAGGATGAAACAGACTAATCTCTGGGCATTTGAAGGAGGTGTAAGTTTGCTGCAGGCCAAAACTCTTTTCAAACGGCATCTTCCTACTGCTTAGATGAGTAAAGACAATCCAATTTAAATCAGCAAATGCACCTATTGTTCTTTTAAAAAATAGACACATATTTGTTTGTTTAAATTTTGATTTAGACTCTTCACTTTATAAAAGTCCAAGTGAATTTTACTAGCAATTTCCCCCAGAGAATCACAGATGATAATTATCACTGAAGAAAAATCCCAACACTTTAAATTACAGTTAGAAATCATATAATTTTTTTTACTTTTAATTTTCACCATATTGTACAAATACATCTAATTATTCTCACTCTATATTGTATGCTATAAAGCACCTTAGGGGACTGATTGGTTTATCAATTCAATTAGAAAGTTGGTTGTTTTGATTAACGTCAACTATTATCTATTATAATGAGTATCATAATGCCATCTAATTAAGACAAAGAAAGCGCTTTAAAATTTCCAAACCTATTGCCTGTATGGGTAAAAATAAAAACAACAGGAAAAAGCTCTCTGGTTCCATTCAATATAGAAACAGTCCTACAAACCTCTGTCTTTCTCCGGAATCATTGAATTCTGAAGTCTGTAAAAACTGAACACTACTATATATAATAGATAACTGACAAGGACCTACTGTATAGCACAGGGAACTCTACTCAATATTCTTTAATAACCTATATGGGTAAAGAATCTGAAAAAGAATGAATAAATGTGTATATATATAACTGAATCACTTTGCTGTACACCTGAAACTAACACAGCATTGTAAATCAAATATACTCCAATAAAATTTTTTTAAAAAAACAGCTGATCTACATGATGGCCATCCTGAGGCATCAAGAAAGGGTTCAATCATGCCTGTTTGTTCTGTTGAAGAAGGCAGGGAAATGGAGCTGGTGAGAGGAGGTAGCATTGAGTATGTATTATTGGATTCAAAGCGGTAAGAAAATGAGGGGCAACGTTCCTTTTCCATGACAAATGCCCTAAAGCTAATACTTCCAGGGATACCTCAGTGCTTTCCTGCCCTGGGTCCCAGAGGATCTGGTAGACCTCTTAGCAGCCGTGGGTGACTTAGGCAGTAATACTCTAGGACAGGGCAGAAAGGCAGGGTCATCTGCCCACTACCCACCACTAGAGTGTTCCACCAGAATCTCCAGAATCCTGGGTACTCTGAAAGGAGAACTCCAGATGCCTGGGCTATATGTCCCTGGGCAATCACTTAATAGTTGTGTGCCTCCATTGTCCTTTCAATATGGGATTGTCTGAGAACTATTATAAGAGGAAATTGATGATCCATTTGGAGGCCTGTTGAAGAGCACAAAGTAATAACAAAATACTACAGATGTGGGGAGTTCCCTGGTGGCGCAGTAGTTAAGACTCTGAGCTCCCAATGCAGGGGGCCTGTGTTCAATCCCTGGTCAGGGAACTAGATCCCATATGCATGCCACAACCAAGGAGCCTGCCTGCCGCAACTAAGACCTGGTGGAAAGGAAGGAAGGGAGGGAGGAAGGGAGGGAGGGAGGGAGAAAGAAAGAAAGAAAATAGTTTAAAAAAAAATACTACAGAGGTGGTAGCTTAAACAATAGAAATGTATTTCTCACAAACCTGGAGGCTGAAAGTCCAAGATCAAGATCTCGGCTGATTTGTTCCTGATAAGAAGTCTCTGCCTGGCTTGCATTCAGCTGCCTTCTCATTGTGTCTTCACATGGCAGAGAGAGAGAGAGAAGTCTTGTGTCTCTTTTCTTATAAGGACAACAGCTCTCTTGGATCAGGGCCCCACCCTTATGACCTTATTTAACCTTACTTACTTATTCCAAATACAGTCACATTGGGGGTTAGGCCTTCAACTTATGAATTTGGGAGGGACACAATTCAGTCCACGTCAAGAATTATACAAATGCAGACTTTTTTAACCCTATAGGACCAATCCAGAGATAGTACACAGCTCACACAGCATTCTAATTTTTAGCTATGGCAAAATCATATTTTTCAAGTTTCCTACCTGAGGAAAAAGAAACTTAGAGTAGTTAGTTAAGGTTGATGAGAGGGCAGAGTGTTCTGAATATGGACAAGTCAGACTTAAACAGGAAATATTACCAAATAGTTATATAACTAAGACATTTCTTTGGGTTGTGCCTGAATGTCCTGAATTATCCCTGCAATTCTCAGTGTGTTTATGCTTCACTAACTTCCCTCTTTGCCTGTGGATGTTAAGATTATCATTTCATGATATGTTCAAGCAAAGGAAGATATTTGGGTCAAAAGTATTAGATTCTCCACATTCTCTTAATCCATTTTCAAAGACCTTTTTATCTATGAATCAGGAGTCTTTGGAAACTTGGATCCTGAGTCCTGTGGACCTTCCACATTTTTAATGAATTTGCTTTTGTGGATGATGCAGATTTCATACACAAACTTGCTTGCACTGAGAGCCATGGTAATGTCACTGGACTTGATCATAAATGAGTTTTAAAAGTTTGGGTATTTCATTTCATTTTGGGATACGTACCTCTGTGGGGAAGTGGTTTTGATGATAAAACTTATGTTGAATGAAAAGGCTTTTGGACCAAGTTCCTAGACTGAAATGACATTTTTTGTTTGTTTCTGGTCTAGATCAGTCCTGAAACCAAAATCATCAGTATGTAACAACTGCGTATGTATATGGACATGTATACATAGATGCAGGTGTGTGTATGTAGTCACTTTATATATATGAATATACTTGTATATATATGCGTGTGTGTGTGTTTGTACACACAAGTGTGAATGTATGATTTTTCAGTGGTAGTGTAATCTAATCTAATGTCTCTTTCCAATTCCCATGATCTATTGAAAACAACAGTTGGTTTTTGTCCCACGAAGGAACAAATTCAGGTACAGACACTAGTTTCTTACTGGCAAGACCTGAGTGCTCTAGCAAGCTGATTCAGCAAAATGAACTCTCCGAATTGGTGTATTAGTCACAGTGAGAGGAAGTTACAAACCAGAATGGCTGTTCATTGCAGCACTATTTACAATAGCCAGGACATGGAATCAACCTAAGTGTCCATCGACAGATGAATGGGTAAAGAAGATGTGGCACATATTATACGATGGAATATTACTCAGCCATAAAATGAAAGAAAATTGAGTTATTTGTAATGAGGTGAATGGACCTAGAGTCTGTCATACAGAGTGAAGTAAGTCAGAAAGAGAAAAACAAATACCGAATGCTAACACATACATATGGAATAAGTTTCTGATGAACCTAGGGGCAAGACAGGAATAAAGACACAGATGTAGAGAATGGACTTGAGGACACAGGGAAGGAAAAGGGGAAGCTGGGATGAAGTGAGAGAGTAACATTGACATATATATACTACCAAATGTAAAATAGATAGTTAGTGAGAAGCAGCTGCATTGCACAGGGAGATCAGCTCGGTGCTTTGTGACCACATAGAAGGGTGAGATAAGGAGGGTGGGAGGGAGACACAAGAGGAAGGGGATATGGGGATATACGTATGCATATAGCTGACTCACTTTGTTATACACCAGAAACTAACACAACATTGTAGAGCAATTATACTCCAATAAAGAGGTTAAAAATAAAAAAATGAAGAGAGAAAGTGGCCTTTGAGAGAATGGTTCTTCTTTCCACCTTTGATCATATTTCCTCTCGTGACTGACATGTGTCAGCTGTCAGGCAGCCAAATTCACCTGGAAAATGTTGCTGGCGTAGGATGAACTCAAGTCTATGGTTCGATACTGTTTTAGACAGAAGTAGTGCAGATGCTTATGGATAACTTTATTTTCTCCTATTTTTCCTTCCCCCATGTCACAGAGTTGCAAGGCTCCCAAACATTTCCCATCCACATCCCTGCGGCATCCCAGGCAAAATAAATACTACACATCTTCTCCTTTCATGCTGGTTGCGTGTCTGTGAAACTGCTTAAACAGAGCTCTGATTCTTGACTACATTTTTCCTGCATTCCTTCAGGTTGAATCATTTGTGGGTTAACAAACTATAATGATTTAGAGACTTTTAGAACAAGAAGTTAACTTGCCTCATGTAAATACTACATGATCAAAAAAAAGTGTGTGTGTGTAAGATTATGAAGAAACGTCAATATATAAGAGGAAAAATGAGAAGTTTGATCTACCTGAATAAGGCAGCACTTTTTCATGATGCCTTGATATTGTCTTTTTGTTTTAAAATGTGCTTTGTAAGGCAGAGAAATGTCTAAATTCATATTCCATGAAATCTGTGAGCTTAGCTACTGCTTCTTCTTTAATGTAATGTCTTCAGGACATGAACCCATTATGATAATGATCTGATTGGTAAAGAGAGTTCATTAGATAGTTTTCTCCAAAGAAATAGCTGTCAGAAAGGCATAGCGATTAGAGGTAGAAAAGCTTTTTTAAAATCTTCCTGTTTTGCCATTTTATCCATAGTAGAAAATTGATTCTTCCATGCTCAATAAATTCCCAAGAGACTTTTGAGTTCAGATAATAGCAGATTTCTTTATATGCACAATATTTGTTGAAAACTCATTATGAATGGGTTTCCTAACTACATTTTTGATGCATGCATATTGTTTCAATGAATGAAAATGTGCATGCACTGGGGGACAAAATACATCAGGTTTTTATTTTGGAAGGAAGCTCAGTGTTTCCTACACATTTGCAAGAAAATATATTTGTTGTGTCTTTTGCTGGAATTTTTCATAACATACTTAGGAAGCAGGAAGGTTTTTTTAAATTTCTTTTGTGAAACATGACTAATACTACCATTGTGAAAATAAACCATAACAACCACATAGTTACAGACACCAGAACAAACCAACCAACAAAGCTGTCGCTTCTTTTGGGGAATTATAGTACCAGGACTGAGAGAGGATTAAGCCAGCTTGGGATCCAGCTGAAGCCCCTTGTAATAGCTAGAGCAATGGCACAGGCATAGCAGCTGTGGATCTGTGAGCCAGTACATCAGGGCAGCCACTATGAGGAGGGACAAACGGAAGTTTCAGATATTTAGGGAACAAAACAGAAGTCATATTGTCAAATTAGTGTTTGTGCCAATGTTCTGTAACTTGTAGTAGCAAGGACATCTTCCACTGGAAAGCATGATACTGAGTACTTTGCTTTAAAATATCAAGCACAGGGGACTTCCCTGGAGGTCCAGTGGTTAAGACTCTTGAGCTTCCACTACAAAGGGCACAGGTTCGATCCCTGGTCAGGGAATTAAGATCCCACATGGCGTGGCCAAAACAAATAAATAATAAATAAAACAAAAATTAAAAAAAAAATTTTAATAAGTAAAGAAAATATCAAGCACAGAAAAAAAAAAGAGATCAAGCTACTTGAATAATCTATTCTAACAAATATAAAAGCTACCAAGTTCACTTAATTATTACTCATTGTATATATATTCCTTTTCAGATTTAGGGCATGTAAGGAAAGTGTTTCTATGAATCACTTGGTTAAATAATATTTATTTAGTACTCACTGTGGGCCAGACAAGAATCCTTGCCATCACGAACCCTACATCCTTGTGGAATTTACATCCTAGCGAAACTTCTAGCGAATTTTGCATTACTCTAAAAGGCATGGAGTCATTGGAGAAACTCATTCCAGATGCTAGTTTTTAAAAAGTTAAACAAATTGTGACCAAGTTCACAATAAATGAAGTCACCAAGTGATATCAAAAGAATAAATCTCAAGTTAGTGAACATATTTCAGGAGAAATAAATCACAGAGATTTAGAGAGAGAGAGAAAATAGAGTTGAAATAAAAGGGTTTAATCAGTTTTCTTGATTTTTGTTGGGAAGGTGGTAACTTTTGACCTGTATGCCATCTCAGTGTTTCTTGCCTGTTGTTTTATTTTTCTTCTGCTGTGTAACAAATTACTATAAACTTAGCAGCTAAAGACACCAAAAAAATATTATCTCACGATTTTTGTGGATCAGGAATCCGGTCTTACCATGTTGAAAGCAAGTTGTTGGCAGAGGTTTGACCTCATCTGAAGTTCAGCGTCCTCTTCCAGGCTCACTGGTTGTGGGTGGAATTCATTGCCTTGTGCTTGTAGGATTGAGGTCCCCAGCTCCTTGCAGACTGTTGGCTAGAGGTTACCCTCAGCTCCTAGGTGCCTCCCACTCGCAGGCCCTCTCATATGATGGCTGTTGACCATACCAGTCTGTTCTTAACAGGCTGAACAGGCTTAAGGGCTCAACTGATTGGGCAAGGCTGACCTAGTTGATGAACTCAAAGTCAACTGATTTACAAAATCCCTTCACTTTTGATATATCATGTCATATAATGTAACCTAATCACAAGAGTGACAGCCCATCGTATTCACAGGTCCTCTGTTCACTCAAAGGGCGGGGACCACACCAGGTGTATACAGGTGGGGATCGTCAGGGCACCATCTTAGAGGTCTGCCTACCACATGGCCAGTCCAACACCAGCCCTTCTGCGGTTACCTCCAGAGTCATACTACCTCTCTCCCAATTACCCAGTGGCAAGAGTTTACTTACCTAGAGTAAGGTGAAAGTGGTACCATTTAGTGCTTAAATAAATGACTTTGGCATCAGACAGACTTCATTCAGCTTGACTCATAACACTGCCTCCTGACCTCAGAGTCCTCCCTTACAAAATGGGCAAAGAGTTGTTAGGAGGATAAAAGGAGGATGTACCCAAAGTACTTAGCACAGGCCCTGACACACAGCTCCATGTGGGGAAGAACCATATCCTTTTTTTGTCTCCTTTCACTGCTCAGTGTGTCTGGCACAGAGCTGGTCTTCAATAAATATTTGTTAAATGACTAAATAATTAACTTGAAATGATAGTTATTGTTTTCTTAGATGTTTCATAGACACCAAAACATGACATATGCAGAGTTTCATATATAACTTACCAAATATTAATAGTAAGACAACAATCCTTCCATATAAATTTCTCGCAAAATTCTTTTTTCCTTTTTTATGTCTTCTCGGTTTTAGTATTTGAAGTTGTGAATCACTCCTGTTAGGCCTGATTACTAAAAGAAACAACCGCAGAAATGGAAAAGAGAAGTAATGGAGAAGTCAGAGTAGGAGTGCTGGTTTTTTGCAGTGAAATCTTGGGGAAGATAAAGGAAGATGATGGAAAGAAGATCTTGGCCATAACTTAACTTCTGTCAAGGGAAAGATAGCTGAGAAGTGTGTAGAGGGGTAAATGGCTCATGTTTTTTTTTGTTTGTTTTAATTTATTTCATTTTTATTTATTTTTGGCTGCGTTGGTTCTTTGTTGCTGCGCGTGGGCTTTCTCTAGTTGTGGTGAGAGGGGGCTACTCTTCGTTGCAGTGCGTGGGCTTCTCATTGCAGTGGCTTCTCTTGCTGCGGAGCACCGTCTCTAGGCACACAAGCTTCAGCAATTGTGGCACACGGGCTCAGTAGTTGTGGCTCGTGGGCTTTAGAGTGCAGGCTCAGTAGTTGTGGCGCACGGGCTTAGTTGTTCCATGGCATGTGTGATCTTCCCAGACCAGGACTCGAACCCGTTTCCCCTGCATTGGCAGCTGGATTCTTAACGACTGCACCACCAGGGAAGCCCATGGCTCGTGTTTTGGTGTGAGATTTTTGGGGGGCAGCCAAGTTACTGGATATCCCCAAGGTCTCAGGAGGACCCTAAAATATGCTCAGAGGCAAGATGCCTAAAATCCGGAAGACACTGAACATTTGGATGGAGAACCAGACAAAAGTTTGCACATGGATTTCAACAAAGCTAAATGATTTGCTAAGCTGCCATTCATTAAAAATTCTGTGAAGGGAGTTGCTGAAAAGTTTCTGGGTGAGCAAAGGATGACAAATGAAATGAACAGAACTACACGCTGTATTATAAAATATCATTGCTTTGGGATCTATTTAGTGTTAGTAAAGCTCTGGTCACCTATTACTATGTGTGTGTGTTCGGGTGGGGGATCCTCACTCCAGCAGGCAATGCTCCAAGACCTACTGAGTGAGCATCCTGCGATTCAACTCAATTCTGACACTGTTTACTCGGAGACTGTCTCAGATTTCACAGGTTAAGGGCTCAGCTCCGCAAGGCTTGCCCCACTTTAGATTCCACTTACAAGTCCAGGTTACTACCTGTGCTTCTGACCAATTGGCTATAAATCAGAGCTTCTCAAAACCCCCTCCTTGGGTTCAATTAATTTTCTAACGTGGTTCACAGAACTCAGAGAAACATGTTACTCACTAGATCCTCAGTTTATTCTAAAAGGATATAACTCAGGAAGAGCCTGATTGAAGAGTTGAATAGGGCAAGGTATGCGGAAAGGGCACAGAGCTTCCCTGCCCTCTCCAAGCCCCCCACTCTCCCCTAATCTCCAAGTGTTTACCAACCCGGAAGCTCTCCGGACCTTCTCCTTTGGGGGTTTTATAAAGGCTTTATTACATAGGCATGATTGATTAAGTCATTGACCACTGGCCATCAATTCAACCTCCAGTCCCTCTCCCCTCCCAGGTGGTCGGGGGATGGGACAGAAGGTTCCAGGCCTCTAATCACCTGGTTGGCTCCCCAGGGAACCAGCCCCTTCCTTTGGTTACCTAGGTGATTCCCAGAAGTCACCTCATTAACATAAAAAAGGCACGTTTATCCTATCGCACTCAGGGCTTAGGAAATTCCAAAGGTTTTAGGAGTTCTGTGCCAGAAACAGGGAAAAAGATGAAATATTTATTTCTTGTTATAAATCACAATACCACAGTTGGTATTTATTGTTTATATTAATGAAATTCATAGTATCGTAAAAGTCACTTTTGACTTCAGTTCCTCAACCATACGCTTTTCTTAGGGTCTCAAGGACTTGAGAATTTCTAGGGACAACTGTGTATGTGTCCTTTTCTGTGTGCATGCATGTGCACCTGTGTTGCTTTAAAACATATAGGTGTATATATATGTATGTATATGTGTTTGATGATATATACATGATATATATTTTATATATATTTATACGCATGTTTTTTTTGTTTTGGTTTGGTTTTTTTTTGCGGTACGCGGGCCTCTCACTGTTGTGGCCTCTCCCATTGCGGAGCACAGGCTCCGGACGCGCAGGCTCAGCGGCCATGGCTCACGGGCCCAGCCGCTCCGCGCATGTGGGATCCTCCCGGACCGGGGCACGAACCCGTGTCCCCTGCATCGGCAGGCGGACTCTCAACCACTGCGCCACCAGGGAAGCCCTATATACATGTTTGAGTGTATATGTTATTATATATACATGTACATATGCACACAGACGCTGAGTATCTTGTTCTCCTTTAGAATATGCCAAAACCCTTGACAGCGTCTGTATCATATGGTTCTCATATAGTGCAACATTTATAGCATTGGTTAAGTGCTCAGCACAACATGAACACTTAACAGATACTAAAAATGTTTTTTAACTTTAAGAGAGAAGAAGTTTAAAAATACAGTCCATTTTAAAGGGTTTAAAGTAGCATAAAAATTCAAAGGGTTTAAAGTAGCATAAAAATTCAAAGTAGCACAAAAATTCAAATTTAAAGTAGCATAAAAATTCAAAAATTCATACCGTTTGGTTAATTAGAGCATCTTCTAGTAAAACCTTTGATACGGCTGACTGAACAGTAAGTGGCAAAATGGTAGCGTTCACAGGATAATCCTGAGCACAAAAATTCCTGAGCCAGAGGAAAACCCTTGGAAATATTTCTCTCTAAATTAATTCAGCATTGTACAGTGTCTTCTAATTTTTATTATTCTTTCTAAAGACTAGGAGGTGGAAAGAGTAATCACCAGAATTTATTTGAACAACTGAGAAAATATTTCCTTAAATGCTTTATAAGTGGAAAGAGATACATGGTATTGGAAGCACAGGAAGGAAAGAGGGAGTGGAGGAGGGACAGAAAGATGGAGAGCAAAGAAGCAAAAAGGCCAGGAGAGAAACACTGTATTGAATTAATGACAGACCAGAGTACCTGCTTTCTTCATCTTAGGTACCCTTAATATATTCATGAAACCTCCAGAGATATTTCCATAGTTAAATAGGCCACCATAGTCAAAGGAACTTCCACAATACCCTTGTCCAGAGGTCAAAATCCTTTAAGGAGATTTAAAGATATCCCCTTAGGGGGGCATTCAGGGGTGAGGAATGAGAATGTTAGCTTATTTGTACCTATATCCCCAAGACTGTACAAGCTCCCCTTCTTAAGAATATAAACTTTTAAGATGCAGGAAGAAGGGGAAGCAGAAGTAAAAAATATTAATGTCTCAGCAGCTTGACTGTGCATCTGAGAGAGATTGGACAGGAGACTCAGTGCAGCACGTCAATCTCACTCTAAAACCAAAATTCTGTTGTTATATAGAGATGACACACTGAAAGTCACTGGGCTTAAGTGATTTCTCATCATACTTGTTTGGACACTATCCCTTTTTAAAGTCTTGGTCTGTCTCCTGTTTGATGAACACTCAACAGGGAGACAGTAGGTCTATCACATCCCTTTTTGCAGAATTAACATAAAATGCCTATACAGATACATAACGCCCTGGGTCTTGCCAGCAGTGTGGGTAAAAATTCTCAGCAGGCCCTCCCTTAGTGGGCTTGAGGCCCTGTAGCAAGGACCTTGGGTCCAAAGGGACTCACAGGGAGAAAGGTCTGACGGTAAAGAAGTTGGTCTCAACCCGACAAGAATGGGAGCCAGACCAGAAGTGACGGAGGGAAAGGAAGGTGGCAGTGTTTACCCACCTCAGTTCTAGAAAATTCAACGCTCCTTTCAGCACCACACCACCGTCACTCCCTCTTGCTCAACATGGTGTGTCAAAGGAGATGGGTAAAGGGTGGGTCGCAGGCGGTAGGATTGAATACAACCTTCGGCTCTCCAGGCCACCTGGATTGCCAGATAGCTGTCAACTCATCCTCTCTGTCTTGCGGCTTCTGAGTTGCCCAAAACAAAGCCCAACTGCTGGTGAACCAGGGCCTTTGATCTACTATCAGTGCTTTCCCCGCCCCCCCCCGCCCCCCCGCGCCCCCCACCCCCGTCCCTTTTTTCCGTCTTTCTCCAAACTTTGAAGATAATGAGTCTTACACATTTGCAAGTAATTAGAAGGTGTGGCTGCCAAGGAAAAGTGAGTAGTTTTCTTTCAAATGGGCTTTTCGCACATGTCTAATTATATCACATGCATTTATGTGGTCCCTGATAAATTGATCGGGCCCTGTAGGAAGGCCACACCTAGGAACTAATGAGCCCCTGCTGCAACAATAATAGCCATTATGAACCGAGAAGCCCAGTGTCATCAGGGGTCAATTATCATTTACTGACAACTTCATCCTTCAACTTGCTTTTCAGCTTCGATTCATTCACAGCTGAGGGCAGGGGACTGTATACTCCCCTACAGAAAAAAAACAACCAAAAAAAAGACGATTTAAGAAAATACTACATGCAGTCCCTTTTGTTATTATACATATAAACAACTTGGCTGAAAAGAAAAGCACCATCTATCTCTATGTTCGTTTTCAGTACTTCCATAGTATATGTGTTTGTGTGTGTGATAAAAGGACACATACAGTTTGAATCGTGAGCAATTCTTTATTCTCCATTGCTAATGGAGAAAGGATCAGAAAGGCCTAAAAGAAGAAAATGCATAAATAAACAGATCACTAGGATAAACCTCCTCACCCATAAGAATTATCCAACAGCTACCCTCAAGGAAAAATACAAAAATGATGGCTTGGTTTATTCAGTCATTCTCTCACTTGATGAATCCATCTCACAGGGTAGGGAATAACAGATGATGAAACGGCCAAAAATGAGCAAAAACAATCAAAAAAAAAGCTGGGAAGATGCTCAAAATCATCTCACCCTGTGGGCTTGGCCAAGGTCTATGTAGTAACTTGCCTCTCTCATTTCTGTCTCAGATGCAGAAGGACGTTTAAGGTCACTTAGCCCAATGCCTTCATTTTGCAAGGAGTAAACTGAGTCACAGAGAGAGGCTGTTTACATGGCCCAGGATCACACAATCGGTTGAGGACGGATTCAGAGTCTCTTCCAGTCCCCCATCAATGTCGCCCTCATCCTTCTGCAGATCTAGCCCGTGTTCCCCTTCAGCAGGACGCCCCAGCTTGCTGAGAACGCTCAGAGGGCAGCGCCCAGGAAGCTGGGTAGTTAAATAAAAGCACCTGGAGTCCTTCATAGTGATTCTCCTTTTAATTTTGTAAAAGAAAATATACATTTGGAGATAATCATCAAAGTAGCAGTGTGGGCTTCTTCCTCTTCTCAAATATGTGACCATGTGGTGACTCACTTATTCTTGGAACTTCTTCTGTCTTTTATATGTCTCATTGTCCTTACCATTTCAAAGTGTGTGTGTGTGTGTGTGTGTGTGCGCGCGCATGCCTACACAGGCATGTATGTGTATAAATATTTTTTCCCCTGTTTAAACTCCCCAATTCAGGTGGGCACATGAAAAAACAACACTTGTCTCACCTTTTTGAGTGTTGACATTAACCCAACTATGTAAGAGGGGTTTTCCTTGATGAGCTGCTGCTATAGCTTCTCAATTTTTCACCTGAATGCAGTTCCCGAAGACAAAATAAGGTCACATAATAACTTTGGAAAGGGGGCCTGTTTGTTTCAGTTTTTTGTAAGAATTCAAAGTAGACAGGGCAAGAACCCAGAGGTCATCAAAAGCAGAGGTACCCACAGACACCGTCATGAAGGAACTATATTGTTTTGTTTCTACATTCCCACCTCATGACTTGTTAGTATCCTTTCGCCTGAGAAACATGGGAGCATGAGGCATTTTAGCATTTGATCAATCTCTTAGAATTGAAGGAAAAGTCCAAAAACTTTGAAAGCAAATAAGCCATCGAGTAATAAATGCAACTAGATTTAAATCCCATGCTTCTTTGATGTCAGTCACTGTTTTAAACTTTTGATATGTATTAACTCATTTAATCCTCATGACAACCCTACCAGACAGGTACTATTATTATACTCACATATCAGATAAGGAAACTGAGACACTGAGAAGTTAGACAACAAGGTTACACAACTGGTTGGCACAAGACCTGGGATTTGAGCCTGTCCTTTACCCCATTCCACACAGGCTCCTGGTATCAAGGCTGGCTTAGTTCAAGACTCCAGGAAACATCAAAGTTGGCATCCTAAAAATAGAAAGTTTCTGGAAGCTTCAGGGCCCTCTTCTTTGGAACACTCTTCCCTACTCACACCCTGATCTAAATTAGGCTTGAGAAATCCAGGTAAGATCGGAATGTCTACGGGGGTAGATTTCTTGCAGGACCGTATAGGTGAAAAGGGCTATGTCTGGTCCTGATGCCAATTCGTTCCGAACTAAAGCAGAAATCTTTCTTCCAGGTGGTTGCCTCTCTTCCTTTCAGTTCCCAACCCTGTTGGCCCAAGAATTCTCTCATAAATTTTGAGGATGGGATGAATTTTCATCAACTTTTAGGGAGTGAACTATGGACAAGGAAAGTAGTTGTTTCAGAAGCAGATCCAGCCAGGGCTACTGACTTCAGTTCAACTCAACACAGCTCTGCCAGGTGAAGAAACAGACACATAAATAACTCAGTACAAGACAGGCCATGAAAAATGTGGTAACCAAACTGCAAGGTGCCAGGGAATATAGGAAGACAGCTCATGAGGAAATCAGGGCCCCTCCCACCCATTCCGCTCCTGGTTTCATGGAAGGGAGGCGTTTCAGGCATGATATTTTTCACCAGGCACAAAACGGAGTTAGGTAATTTCAGAAAGAAAGAGAGGATCCAAATAAGGAGAGGCCTGATGGAGTGAGCTAACAATGTGCATTCTTGGGTGGGGAGAATATAAAACATGCAACACTGAAAATATTCAGTTCATCAAAAGGGAGCGTGTGTATTTCAAGCTATTTCTGCTTCCATGTTGTCTCAATTAAAAAAACATCAGTTACACAACATTATAAATGAACTATACTTCAATTTTTAAAATGCATAAAAATTTTTTAATAATTTTTTTAAAAAGGGAAAAACAAACAAAAAATGGGTTCGAACGTTACATATGTCTGTTTTGAAATTTCCCAACTTATTTTTCAAAGAAGTTTGTCAAATCCTATGCCAGTCTCTATCTTTGTTAATTTAGGAATGTTATATACTCACCAAAGTAATAGGATGAAAAAAATATTTTTTAAAGAGAGAGCAAATGTTCTCCTTTTCAGATGTATCTTTTAAAGGAATAATTAGACTAGAAAGAATTTCCTTATTAAAGTATAGAAGCACTTTAATAAATACACTCATAAAGAATAGAGCCACTGCAAAATAGAAACTAACCAACATAATAATACACCTTTGTATCTCTAGAAGAATTTATGGATTTTTAAGATTTAAAAAAAAAAACAACCACAATTCAGACGTTAAAACTTAAAGAGCTTAAAGTCTCTCTTTCTTTCCAGCCTCTAAACATGAAATTCGTGGATTAGATGTCACTATCTAAAGCTGAATGAAGATAAAAAACAGTAGGTTGAATTTTTACATACATATGTAAACATTTTATTTGATTTATTTGATGAACTCTTTTAGCTTTTATTCCATACCTGTGGATTTTGACTGTTTCAGCAATCTGTATCTAAGAATGCAGTGAGGAAGTGGCAGTAATTTTCAGAAGATTTTTTTAGCCCTTATGTAACACTTGTTTCCATTTGATTCTGACAACACTGGGAGGCAATTTCCAGCTTGACTCTTAGAGAGTTTGTTCAATCTGATAAGGAGGTTCTTATCTCTTTTCTGGCTTTTTCTCAACCAGAGAAGGGCTTTGGCCCACCAGAAAGAAACTGAATTGAAAAATGCAAATTTTTGCACCCAGCTCAATGAAGTTGGGATGACTTGATATTCAGGTTTGGTTAAGAGTGATGTATAATTTAGGCCATTAAGTCAATGAACACCTCACTGCATTAAAAAAAAAAAATGGAATTGATCCTTAATAAAATTTTGCCTTCAGTTTACATACATATATGTGCGTGTACGTAATAAACATATAAATGTAAATCTGCCCGACCTAAGGAAATAAAATACTCTATTAATTTTGAGGTACACATAAACAATAGATCTCCATTTTTCAAAGAAATGTTTTTCTTCTCCATCCTGCCAACGGAGCAGTCCCGTATTTATCCCACGAGGAGAGGCAGTGTTATGATGGAAATCAGCAAGTAACCTTTGTCCCACCCTGGTTCTCATCTCTAAGTTCTCCTGTTGGAGTTAAGATGCTCGCTGACTTGTTGGAGGGCAAGAGAATAGAGCTAGTTATTTGAAAACTGGATCGATGATCCATTCAGCATGGAAAAGTGAAAGCTGACTTTGTATCCAATCATAGACAGGTCAGAACGAAGAAAGAGAAAGAGCTTTGCAAGGAGGAAATAATACAGGTAGTTCCATGTATTCTGACTTTTTATCTGTTTGTTGTCACAGAAATGACAATTATTTATTCTGAGGGCCCTACTCCTAAAAGATGAGTTGACGATTATTAAATCATTACCATCAGCTACTTCCAGAAAGGCCAAAGTAGAGACTAGCAACCTTGAAGCTTCCTTCCAGTTTGACCCCCGTAGTTATCAAGTTCATAAAGAGTAACCACTGCTCCAATGCTGAACATTATAGCCCCTTCTAGAAAAACAATCTGTGTTTGCCTTCAAATCAATACACACCTAAGTAAGAGAAACTACTGCACTGTAAGAGCTGCAAAATGTTCAAAACCAGCAGCGTCGCTGGACTCTAGGAAAGGTATTTGTCCTGAAGTCAAACACCTGGGCACTTTCTGGTAGTGGGTGTCCTCAGACTAAATCCTGGAACTCTGTATTGCTGCTTCTCAGCGCCACAACGTTTGCTTTTGCTTGAAGTTCATAAAATGCATTCAGGCTCTCAGCAAAACCAAAAAGTTCGATCATTAGACTTTTCTACCCTTGAACACTGTTTTATTGAAAATAAGCCCAGAAAAGGGAACTCTAACCCAGCTCCCTCATCTCAGTGAGAACTCACGTCCCTTCTGCAGTCTCCCTCGGCAGCCTCCTTCCCCTCAGTGTTCCCTCCTACACTGGCAAAGCTGTAAGGACTTGTTGAGAGGACAAAATTCTGAAGCTCACCCCATCTGATCCTGCCAGAGGCGGGGAAGAGAGCCTAGAATGTTGCTCGCTATACAATATGGCTCAGACCACTTTATGTGCTGGTTCTTCTAGTCAAGGTCTAAAAGCAACTATTCTTCCAAGATCAGTGTCAAAACCCTATAATTTAAAAATTCTCCTGGTGGCCTTTGAAAATTGCTATTTCTAGCATTTTTTACATCTAGACCATAAAACCCACCATTTAAAAATTGATGCATTTTCTCCTAATCAGTTATTTATCATTCTCAGACATATTAGTTTGCTAACTGTTCAGCCACAGTATTGATATTCATAGGTAATAGGAAAAACAATTGCAGAGGAGAAAACATTCTGGCAAATTGCTAGTGATTACATTTCCCATAAATAATAATTATATAATAGTGTGGTTTGTGCTAATAAAATGTATTGTGCTTTACTGAGCCTACAATTAGCACCAACGTTTTTAATACCGGCCGTATGAGTTTCATAGTTGACATTTCCAGCACCTATTAGTAATTTGCAGTCTTTTGGCTTCGAATTCCAGCACCACCTACTGATGCCAGAGAATGTTTAGAAGTACTAATGACATTGAACTAGAACTTCGGAATTCTATCTTTTATAACCTTATTCCAGGGTTGCCTCTTCTGATGTTCTTTTAAAGCTCTGACAGTTCTTGTTTTCTTGGAGTCCTCTGAAATATAATAAATAGATAGCTGATAGGTACATAAATAAAAAATTTTAAACACCTGAATAGAATTGGACAGCTGATTGCACAAAATGGACTGTTGCTCAAGATGCCAGAGGAGAGACTCAACATTTTCACTTTTCCAAACCTTGATTTTCCTAAGAGTGTTTTATGAGAGGTTGTCTTTAAGAAAATGCAAGGGTCTGGGAGCATGACAGGTGTCCCCTCAAGACTGGAATGTGGGTCTGAGCTTCCCAATGACCTGGCCGGTGGATCACACAGGAAACTTGCTGCACTGATTGCCTTATTAGAGCAGGAGAGAGTGAATACTGTTACTGTTGTTTAAAGAACAAGCACCAGATGAGAAAGGAAGGCCAGTGTATTTATTATTAGTTTCCTGGAGGTGAGTAATGGTGGTGAGTCTGGAGGGAGGAATGGGTACTTGGGAAAATTAGAATCGATTCTGCTGATATTAGGATGTGTTTCCTGCTTGATCAGAATAGACAGAGAGGCTGAAAATACATAGAGCAGGAAGTTCCGAATGTGTCAGGATGAAGTCATTTGGTTAATCTCCCAAAGTCACATTTGCACCTGGAAGAGGATGGGTAAGGGTGTAGCAGTGGAGCTGATGAACAGTGGGAAGGAACAGCACATCATCTGCAAAACAAACTGGTAAAACTTGGAGACCCACCAAGAGAGTCTGCCTGGAGATGGATTTTCTGGAGGGTACAGCGAGTGCTGGCCTTTTCCCCTCTTCATCTCATTACATCAGGATCAACAGGTGCAGTGGAAAGAGCCCAGGCTCTGTAGGCTAAGATTCAACTCCAAGACTGGTCCTCACTAGCCATTTGACCTTGAGAAATTGACATACTTTGTCTCGGTTTCCCCATTAATAATACTGGCAACTACATGACTCACTTGATTGTTCATTTCTTTCACTGCTGTAGGTCCTGTTCTCCTTCACTTTGTTGGGAGAGGTAGAACAGGGCTGCTCTGAAGTCAGCTTATGTCTTGCTTATGTGGGATATGGAAAATTACCCGTAAGGATGTAATTCCCTTTCAAAAGCCATAGTCTTACAAAACCATTCCAGCTTGTACGTTTAAGTCATCGAGACGCTTTTTAATAACATTGCCACACAAATGGAAAACACTGAAATGAATCTGATTAAAGGTTTTTATACTAATGGTGGATTTTTTTTCTGTCTGTATTTCAATCAGTGCACTTGTTTTCTATTTATCTGAAACAAGGAAAAACAATCATGTATTACTGATTGGAAAGGTTTTGGTGTGACTTATAAAACTCAAAGCCTGATTTTGGGACATTCTTTTTACTAAGTTTAAAGTTTTAAAAGCATTATGCTCTGGAAAACATAAGACAATTAAATAAGATTTGGTATGTTTTGGAAGCAAATAGCTACAACACAAGGTACCCTAGAGGACCAAAACCTAGGTATCTTTTTTACATAATATATATGTGTGTATATATATATATATACATATACACACATATAAATATATAATTAGATTATATTTTATCAAAAGAATGTAAAGTTTTTTTCAAATAGTAAACTGTATTTTTCTTTTTCACTGCAGCCAGGCAACTTAGATAAGGGCTGTGCCCTGCTTCACATTTCAAAGTGGAAAGTGAAGTACAGGCAGAAATAAGGGCAGAAGCAAATGCCTCCTAACTCCTATTCTTTGTGCAAATTTTTGGACTGTCCATCTGTTTCGCTGGTGATCTTGGCAATCTGTTGGTCAAACACAAATAACTTCTCTGTAGAAAGAGGCTTAATTAGGATCATAGACTCTTGAACCTATGAAGGTCTCATGGCAAGAGAATGTTGTTCACCTACCGAGCAGGGACTAGAAAGCAAAGCAAACCAGGAAAGACTTTCTCAAGGTCAGATAGTCTGTTAGCAACAGCACAAAGTCAGAATCTATGTCTTCTTAGTTTTTGGATTGGAGGAGTCAATGCATTTTACGAAGAATCTAACTTTCCCCCAGTAAGAATCCACCTGGTGAAATAAAATTCTGAATTGGTTAATAGTGAAATTGGTTCATAGTAAATTCATCGTATCCCGATTGAACAACTTGGTTATAACAAGTTTTAATGCCTTATTACATCACATTTTCTGCATCTCAATTTTTAATTACAGCCTAGTTGTTTGGACCCCTGAATTTAAAATTTTAGAGGTGCTTGTTTAACTTATCTCAACATATGACCTTGTAAATCTTTTCTCTTGGTTTTTTATGATAAGTGGTCAGTGCTGAGCAGTAAACCTTCAATGAGAAACGTCTTCCAAATACACTTCTCTTGTCTCCTTCAGAGTAAAGACACTGTAACATCTCTATGCATTTTACCTGGCATTTCATGCCTTGTCATTTCTGTTCAATGGTTTGTATCAATAAAATGGAAAATTTGCATCATGTGCTAGCTAGATGTTACTACCCTTAACTTTTAATGAGTGTCAACAGTGCTCTGGGCTCTACACAAAAGAGAAAGAGAACACCACCTCTATTTAATCTGTCTAAATAATAGATTGAAGAGCAGGTTGCATGTGTGAATATTAATCAATATGCATTTACTGCTGCTATAAATGACACTAAAACACAGCTACTTACCAGGTGTCATTACCACCCACAATAACCCAATGGGCATTTTCCTACTTTGTATTATTAAGTGTTCCTGAAAAGTTGCATGTAAATCAAATAGTGTTAAATGCTGTCGAGGAACCCATTATCCTATGGAGAATTCTTCTATGAAGCAATAGGTAGCATATTATTAACTTACAGAAATTTGATATAAAATTCTGGACTTTTCTCATGTAATCACCTATCTGGAAATCTGTCAAGCAGGACTTCCCTGGTGGCGCAGTGGTTAAGAATCCGCCTGCCAATGCAGGGGACACAGGTTCGATCCCTGGTCCAGGAAGATCCCCCATGCCATGGAGTAACTAAGCACATATGCCACAACTGCTGAAGCCCGTGCGCCCTAGAGCCCGCGCTCCGCAACAAGAGAAGCCACCGCAATGAGAAGCCCGCGCACCGCAACGAAGGGTAGCCCGCGCTCGCCACAACTAGAGAAAGCCCGCGCACAGCAACAAAGACCCAACACAGCCAAAAAAAAAAAAACTGTACAGCAATTCTTTTCATTCAACATGGTTAAATCCCCACTATATACAAGGCCATATAGAACAGAATGCCTACTTCAAAAATAGGAGAGAAAAGCCATATCTATAACAAAGGGGAAAAGGATGCATTCCAAAAGCTGTAACAACTCAAGTACTATAGAGGTATTAGAAAAATTCAAAGTGAAAAACAAACCTGACAAGTTAAAACTGCATTTACAGAAATTCTCACATTTTATATACAAAGATGACTACTATTAGAGAGAAGTTTATGTAAGCTTTTAGCTTTATTAACTCACTGATAAATATGTCTGGATGCAATATTTAAATCTCAAAATGAAATTAATGTACATCAGTGGAGAGAGTGGCACCCGCTGAACCCTTCACCGGATACACAGTGTTGCTAACGCTGCCATAACATGAACCAGCTATTTGGACCCGCTGATGAAGTGTCTGTTAATTTAAAAGAACCTGTTTGTTCATTGCTTTCAACCCAAGTCATTTTGTTCCTGCACTTTGAACGCCAAAGGTAGTTTGGAATAAATGCATCTGGGAATAAGAAGTAATTCATTCAAGCAGGCACCCGTGGCTGCAAGAGCTGGGGATGGAGCTGCAACTGGTGCATGTGCTCTGAGGCCCTGATCCCGCTGGTCTGCTGTTAGATTTTTTTTGTTTCCTTTTCCTTCTGCAGTCTAGTTGCACCTTACAACTGGAGCCTTCTGCCAAAGCCGGCTAGCCCCCCAGCCCTCTGGCACACTGCGTTGATCAGTAGATAAGACCTTCCCAGCAGTCACAGCAGCCCCTGCCATCCACGAAGCCACAGCGGTGTGCAGGGGGCTCCGCGAGGCTCACCAACAGCTGCTCTACCTGCCTCACCTCCCTGGCACCCCGAAGTTCTCCTTGATGCTGGTAGTCATGGTGGTTGCTTGACCTTGGGCCTTGCAGCTGGCTGGCCTCCAGAAAGTTCCTCTGATGACAAGTGTGCTGAAGATTGTTTTCACGGCATTCAGGCACAGAGCAGGGGGGTGGGAAGGAAGGCCTGTTGCACTTACCCCCAGCCCCGACCCGGCTCTCCCTCTCGCAGGCAGACAGGATGCAGCTTGCCCCGCCCCGCCCCCACCCCCACCCCCAGCATCCTGGAGACAGTGCAAGACCAGACGGTGAGAAACAGCAAAAAAAAAATAAAAACAAAAAAATGAGAGAAAGAAAAGAATTATAGTTTGCTGGTCTGTCAAAGATCGTTTTGCTGCATGCTCCAAAAAGAAAGGAAAAAAAAAAAACTGACCTGCCAGCTATTTAAGCATGACTGTAACGTTTGAAACCATAGGCAACTCACACTGCTTTTTATCTGATTGATGCTTCTCTAACTCTTTGAAGACCTCGGGCCATCTAGGAAGTTACATCCACTTATAATTTTCCAGTGACTCTGTGTGTGTGTGTGTGTGTGTGTGTGTGTGTGTTCCCAAATGAAGAACTGGCATTAGGGCGATGGTTGCTGTAATATTCGTTGGTATGGTTGACAGCAAAAATCGCGCTCAAAAGGTTGAGCTGAGGTGGAACCAGCCAGACTGGTTTTCCCACAACAAGTGCTACACCCTCTGTGAAGAGCTGCTTTTTCTTGGCAAACTCATTTTTGCTTTAATGGAACAGGGAGGCGTGTGTCATATTGGGATGGTTATGCCCAGTTTCACCAAGGCTGGGAATTGGGAGAACTTCAGACAAAAATGGAAGAGACTTTCCTAAGTTAAACCCAACATTCGGCCAAAATTATAGAAATGTGATAAAATAGTTGGGTTGGTACCTTTTATTTAAAGATTCCTCTCTCAAAGGACTCAATTTGGGGACCTTAAATATATAACATCTGGGTTTTTTATCTTAAAGAACTCAAAGCAATGGTAATATTGGCCTGTTCCTCCAATCTGAGTCAAACAACAATTTGTATTGTGTTTCTCTCTTTTTAAAAAAATAGCTTTTTCTTGAAGTTTCAAGAAAAAAGTGATTGATTGGAACTTCACCTGTGTTTTTGAGCCAAACGATGTTGAAATAAACAGATTTTGAATAGAAAAAAATAGGCTTCAAAGCCCTTTCTAACCTTTTTTTTTAGTTGGATTCTAACAAAACTCTGGTAAGAAACTACTTTCTGCAGGTGTGTAATATGAGACTGGGAATAACAAAAGAATGGCAGTTACCCTGACTGATAAATGGTGGCCCTGGGATTCAAACACAGCTCTTCTAACTCCAGAGAGCAATTTTCAGCTTTGCGTCAAAAATTCTCCATCTTGGGCTTCCCTGGTGGCGCAGTGGTTGAGAGTCCGCCTGCCGATGCAGGGGACACGGGTTCGTGCCCTGGTCTGGGAAGATCCCACATGCCACGGAGCGGCTGGGCCCGTGAGCCATGGCCACTGAGCCTGCGCGTCCGGAGCCTGTGCTCCACAACGGGAGAGGCCACAACAGTGAGAGGCCCGCGTACCGCAAAAAAAAAAAAAAAATTCTCCATCTTTTCCTAGCTTCTCTGGTCTAGAGATAGTACAGGGTCACAGTAGCCCCCGCTCGGGACAAACCCTCACCTTTGGGCCTGGGAATTAATCAAACTGGCCTAAAATGGCAGAGAAGGTAGTGTGCTCTCCACCGGAGTGTTCATGCCCACGACAAAGTCTGGCTTTTCATCATACTCTGTTAATCCATCTCTGTCTCCTTTTTCTTTCATCACTTATTTATCAGGACCAGCCCTGAGGCAAAGTGAAATGCCAATTCCACTTTGTACGTTTTTGTTCTCTTGAATTATTTTTTGTTGTCATTGTCACCATACAAGTCCACAAGCAACCTCTACATTAGGTTTCTTATGCATTTGTTTGACTAATCAGAAACTTAGGAAGGGTTAAGGATGTTCAGAACTATATAGGTCAGGGTTGCATTTTTATTTTATGATGACTCATGTCCACATCCCATAAGAAGCAACTGATTATTATCCTCCAAGTTAAAAAAAAAATGTCTGGAATATTTTACAAACTTGCCCCAACACCTGCCTGTATTTTTTAAATTGAGGTTTTCCTTCTCAGAGAGTCACACAAAGGAATACCATTAATTTTCACAGCTATGAAGTTAGCAAAAGCCTCCCTCCCACATCAGATTCCTGGAAAGATTTTTAAATTCATCTTCCTAAGTGAATGCAATTCACTCTCATTCCTTCCATGCATTATGTTTCCCATTTGTGCTCTCCCCGTTTTTAAAGTCACTCCCTTCATTTCCAAAGCTTCTCTTCTGCCCTGCATTCGCTGCACATCTCTCTTCCTCTTATTTTAAAAAGCCTCCCTAAAACTCCACTTGTTCTGTGAGGTTTTCCATGCCTAAGGCATGAGGAGGCCATACCTGGAGACACGCCCTTTTGCACAATAACACACACGCACAATCTGGACTACGCTCTCCAGAAACTCTGTCTTTCACCAACCTGCCACGCTCTCCATCCGTAGATGGAGAGAGAAAATTCTACATCAAGGCTGAATGGCGTTCAGAGACTGGTTCCACACTGAGGATCCCTGGAGTGTGCGTAGCACCTCTCTTCCAAGGTGCCCAGAGTGCTCCGTAAGTACTTGGCACATTTTTCACAACTTGTCTTTGACATAGCTTGTCAACAGACCTCACTATTCATAGATAGGAGCTGATGGCGACAGAGCTTTGGGGAATCAGGCAGCTCCCAGAGCCAAAGCAGGACAGAGATTCTGCATCAAACAGAATCAGAGCAAACCACGCACATAGCGGAGACTCCAGTGAAATACAGTCAGTCCAGGGACAACGCAAAATGGTTGAACAAACAGACAAACTGCTTTCTGTACCACAAACAATCTCTGTGAACAACTCCCCCAGAGTCAAAATGATAGTTAATAAAATAAAACTGATGCCCATGTAAGACACTCCTTGCTAGACAATGGCCACCGAGCCATCAAGGAAAAGACAGAGAGGAAACACTGCACACCTTTCCTTTCCTGGGCCTCCCTGGGAAGACATCACTCGACTTACCTGAGACCTCTGGACAGAGGTCACTCCAT
The DNA here is from genome assembly GCF_937001465.1 of Orcinus orca. Classification (NCBI taxonomy): domain Eukaryota; kingdom Metazoa; phylum Chordata; class Mammalia; order Artiodactyla; family Delphinidae; genus Orcinus; species Orcinus orca. Next base: position 98,593,958 of record NC_064568.1, on the reverse strand, counting down.
TTTTGCAAAGGATGTCAACAAATCTTGGGTACTTTTCAGAACAAAAGAGGGGAGACGTTGCCTTTATGGCCTGTCTTTATATGAGACCAGACCGAAGGTCAAGGGTACAAAATAATACTAAATTGCTTTCACCTTTTCTTAGAGCTAGCCTGGGATTTATTTTGTTGCATGTATTTTGTATCCGTTTGGTCTATTTTAGAATCATATTAATAAGACATTTTCTACAACAGAAACCACGCCACCACTTCTGTTGAACACGACAGATGGTCAGAGTAAAATGAAAGGCCTGGCTCTGTATCCAAGGCGGGGCATCAGTGCCGGACGTGTTGGGGATGCTATTGCTTCTTGTCACACAGAGGCGGGTGGCAGCGGTGGCCATCGCGGTGCTTGCCTGTCTCTGGAACGCTAATTTCCGAGGAAGCTTGTGATGAGCAGTGGTGTCATCTCAGGCTCTTTAAGTACGCCACCAGAAGACATTTGCCCATATCAATCTTTTCTCTACTTTTTATGCCTTTCTCTTAAAAACTCCCTTCTTTGTATTGACATGTTTTGGGGTTAGGAAGTTTATTCAAAATCTATGATTTCTGCAGCTTCTAAAGAAAAGGGTGAGGGGAAAGCAACATGTTCCTTTATTTTTAGAGAATAAGGATCAAGAGCTATTTTTCTCATTTCATTATTGCTGACATTTCTATTTTTTCCATTTTAAGCTAGAAATTCAGGTTCACTTTATTTCTTGCGTAAATCTCGTTTTTTATTCCATCATTCTTTCAGAAATTTAGGAGTTGAAATCAATGTGGTTTGTATGAACTATAACTTCCTTGCCAAATATTCTACAGAAACTTTTTTTCATACGTTTCACAAAGCGTTTTTATATCACTGTTATTCTTTTTTCGAAGTCTTTGGGAAGAAACCAAAACCTGTTTCCCTAGGCAAATATTTCTGTTTGATGAGGGAAGAAAAGACTCTCTCATCTTCCTTCCCTTTCAATTTCATTGTTGCTTAAAAATATTTTCTTTTTCTGTCCAGATACTTTCTTAACCTACCTTGTGCTGTGTAGGCTTGACCTACAAGCATATGGTGAAGGGGCTGAGGAAGGGCGCTGCCTTGAGAAACAAGCAGTGCCCCTCTCATGCATGGGGGAAGTCCCAAGTCATAAACCCACAGGGAAGACCTCAAGAGCCCACAGGGAAGGAAAGGACAAACTGACCTTTCACCCCTGCTCTCCTCCTATCCCGTCTCCACAAAGAGTCTCCACTTCAGTTTCTGATCGGTCCTACAGGAACCTTGTCCATTCTCTCTCTTTCCCACACATCCAAATCCCTTTTAGCTCCAGTACTCTGTTGGCAGGGATGGGGAGGGAAAAGGAGAGAGGGAAAAAGAGGACGAGAGATTACAGTGCTAGCACATTACCTCTAAGTGGGTTCAAACTCAATGTTCAGTTCAGCATCAAGTGCTAGGAAGCTTCCAAAGGACTCTCAAGGTAGAATCCCCTCCCCAGGGAGCAGGATTTCTCCTACACACTAAAATCCCATGTGCAAGACCCTCTAACTTCTAAAGAACAACTTCCCACGGTGCTCACAAGACGTCCCATCCAGGAGAGTCTAGAATACACCAGGATTACGCAACTTCATTTACTGGAAGGTGGGTGGCTGTAGAAATGGTCTCCTCTCAAAGGGAAGCGGGCTAAAAATAAACTCTAGCCAATGCCAACTTAATCTAACGTTATTCACACATGTACCCAACGTGAAAACTCTGGACATGAGCTCATCAGGGACAGGCCCAAGGTTCATTTAAATAATTGGGTCTCTATCTGTGTTATCTGGGCTCTTGGTTGCTCTGCCCCTGCCCATCCGCTCATCTACCCCTCACAGGAGACAGAAGGTCTTTTATTTTCTATTATTTATGACCTCAGACTTGGGCTCCTTCTTCTTTCTTCCCCATTAACTTAAGTGACCTTCATGAGAGACACAGACAGAAGCCCCGCAAAGATGATTGAACAAGGAATTTTACTTTTTATTACATTTAAATTTTTTTAATTTTTTAAAAGATAAAATTCTATGGATAAAGAAGATGTGGTATATATATATATATGTATATATATATGTATGTGTGTATATATATATATACATATACATGTACATACAGTGGAATACTACTCAGCCATAAAAAAGAATGAAATTTTGCCATTGGCAGCAACATAGATGGACTTCGAGGGTATGATGTTAAGTGACATAAGTCAGGCAGAGAAAGACAAATGCTGTATGATATCACTTCTATGTGGAATTTTAAAAATACAACAAACTAGTGACTATAACAAAAAAAGAAGCTCACTCACAGATATAGAGAACAAGCTAGCAGTTACCAGCGGGGAGGGAAGGAGGGGCAACATAGGGGTGGGGGGATGGGAGGCACAAACTACTGGGTGTAAGACAGGCCACAAGGATGTCTTGTACAACATGGGGAATAGAGCCAATATTTTGTAGTAATTGTAAATGGAAAGTAACCTTTAAAAATTGTATAAAAATTAAAAATCTTTTAATTAATTAAATAAATGAATGAATGAAAATTCTAAAATTAAAACAAAATTCTAAACTTAAGAAAAAAAAAAAGAGCAGTGGAAATTTTACCTCTCCAGAGCACCGGTGTTAGCCACTGCTATAAGATGATGTGATGGAGTTTTGGTGTTTTTTTTTGCGGTACGCGGGCCTCTCACTGTTGTGGCCTCTCCCGTTGCGGAGCACAGGCTCCGGACACGCAGGCTCAGCGGCCATGGCTCATGGGCCCAGCCGCTCCGCGGCACGTGGGATCCTCCCGGACTGGGGCACGAACCCGTGTCCCCTGCATCGGCAGGCGGACTCTCAACCACTGTGCCACAAAGAAGCCCTCTTTTATGTTTTTAAAGGAAGGATTCCTTCGGTAGCCCTTTCCATACCTACACTTACACACACACACACACACATACACACACACACACACACACACACACACACACTTCTGAAATCAGAGGGCTTGGTGCAGTGCTGGTCTCATCAAACTAACTCTGAACGTGCTCCTCTAGTCCACGCCGTCCCTCCCCCTTCCCACCCTGCCCAGTCTTGCTCGCTCTATAGGTAAAAGGGCTCCTCTGGGAAGCTCCCTGAGCTGATACCCTCCCTTTCTGCTGGGTGTCTATGCTAATGGGCCTTGACCATTGCTTTCAGCTCCTAATCTGAGTTCATTTTCCACTGACCTATAAGGTGTTTTGTGCCATGTCCAGCATCACCAACAAACTTCGCAGTCCTGCTGGCCTTCTAACTTGTGACTCTAGTTGCCCCGTTGCCATAGTGTATCCAGCCCTTGGGCCACCACATTACCACATGTTGGTTTCCTCATGCTGCTTTCCTGATCCGTGACTAGATATGACTCTTAGAGACTGAGATGTGCGTGCCACCTCCTCAATTTCTGTGTCATCCAGACACTCCACATCCTACACCTTTCCTCCCGTTCCCACCAAGTGGTGTCTGAACTATCTGAGTAGATGGGCTCCATATGCCACTTTCCTAAACTGATACTCCTTGGACTCATGTTCTTAAAGAGGTTGTAGAACAAAGGGTAAAATTCTGGAAATGCCACAGGAGGATATAATATGTACGTGTTCAAAGCATCCTTCAAAGCAGCCAGTTGCTGCTTTGATGTGACAATCAGAAAAGCTGGTTTGACGCTAACCTGTGGAAACTCCTGACAAAGGCTTTTATCTCACTAGATCTGACTTTTTCCCATAGGTAAGGGTTAAGTTTAGAACTCAGTCTCTATCTAAACTGGTTCATTAAAAATATGAGCAAACCATTATTTGGTGACTGGAAGTGTATGATAGATGGATTACACAGAAGCATATATAAAGAATGGATGATACACCTTGCAGGCAAGTTCCATTAGGTCTTTAAGGTTACCACTAGATGAATCATTTTTCTGAATGTACTTGAGTGGCGTAAGAGACACCACAAAATGAAGTCTCTTACTTAAGGGTAGTATATACACAATTATTAACTATGTAATAATTCAGTTGAGTAAAGCAATACGTAGAATAAAGTACATAGCCCAGCACTCAATAGCAGAGAATATATTTCACACGTGAATAAATGCTGAATGTAATGTTCATTTATACTTTGTGGAATAATCATCAGAATTTCTGCCAACTCATATCCCAAAGGAGCCTCCTGCCTAAGGCCACTGCTGGTCTATATTTTGTCCCATGTAACCCTACCCACCTTCTGCCATTGTTGAGTGGATGAGGAATGAGTACCTGACCCAGGGAGACCCAAACCACAGGCTGTCCAAAGCCCATGTCCTGGGGCCTCGTGATGAACTGGCTGAATTCAATTCCTTTTGGGGGAACTGGAAATAAGGACTTTGGGCTCGAGAGGCTAGTGAGAGCCAAAATTATGAGGGAGCAGAAACTCTGGGTGAACGGACGTATGAAACATAGCTGAGTCACTTTAAAAACAAAGCACTAGGTGACGAACCATATTCCCCTGATGCTGGGTTTCTGGATCCCGAATCACCCTCCCACTTGAGTATCTGTGAGGCTCAGCTATACTATAGTCCTAGACCTTAGCGTCCATAATAACCATTTCCTTATCCTGGCTTCTTCCTTACAAAGTTTGATCCAGATTGAGTGAGTCTCTATTCTTTTTAACCAAAAACTGTCCTGAAGCCCTGATAAAATATATATATATTGTATGTATGTATATATATGTACATATATATATATATATATATATATACTCTAAAGGTTTAAAAATCAAAGTGAATATTTTTTCTCATTGCAAAAGAGGGAAGTCAAAATGGTCAATATAATTAACATGTGCTCAGTATCATAAAATATCTGCATAACACTGAATTTCAGGGATGATGGCGTTGGAATTGGTCCCAACATGTGACTGATACAGGTATCTGCGTAACCTGTGTGAAGTTTGAGGGAAAAATGAAGGGTTTTCAGCCACACACACAAAATATTTCTGCCCTAAAGTTTAATGCTTCAAACCCATGGCTTCACCCTTCATATTTAACAACTAGATTCTTTTAATACAAATAGCCCAGGAGCAAGAGAGGCTTAATTCTTGAAGTACTGGTAGTCATTTACACTTTAGTAAGATTAAAGGAGAGTTTTTGCTGAGGGGAAAGGAAAGACACCATGAGGGCTCCTAAAGAAAAGTGACATGTAGACAGAACAAAGTAAGAAAAGAGTGGGAAGACTAGGGAGCTGACCTCATACCTCATCGTTTTTCCTAAAATCAGACTTGTTAGTTTCAGGTAAAGACGAACTATTAGCAGAAACGTTCACTTTGCTGCTGCTTGTTACAAGTAAACCTTTGACTTGACTGGCCTATAAATCAAGCTCACATTTGGCAGAACTACTTCCCCTTTCCCTCACCTGCATACTCTCCCCACTGAAGCTCATCTGTCGCATTGCTTTTCTGGCTGTATAGGGCACCCCTCTTTTTTCTGAGTATGAAAGACAGCAAACCCACAAGACTGTTAGGATTTGTGCTTAGAACGCAGGATGAATCCCGTGTCTATTTGTAAAAGATAATTACGATCCACAGAGTGCTAAAGGCAGTCATCCCAGCGTTTCATTTATTGTATTGGCAAACAGATGGTCCTCAAAGTGTTTAAGCACATTTGAACACGCAGGATCTGTTATTTATTGCACAAGATGGCGAAGAGAGGCGGAACTTAGCGTGAGCCGTTAGCAGGTACGGAAGGACTTGCCTGGTGGCGCAGTGGTTGAGAATCTGCCTGCCAGTGCAGGGGGACGTGGGTTCAAGCCCTGGTCCGGGAAGATCCCACATGCCGCGGAGCAACTAAGCCCATGCGCCACAATTACTGAGCCTGTGCTCTGGAGCCCGCGAGCCACAACTACTGAGCCCGAGTGCTGCAACTGCTGAAGCCCACGCACCTAGAGCCTCTGCTCCGCAACAAAGACAAGTCACCCCAATGACAAGCCCACGCACTGCATTGAAGAATAGCCCCCGCTCGCCGCAACTAGAGAAAACCCGCACACAGCAACGAAGACCCAACACAGCCAAAAATAAATAAAATTTTTTAAAAAGACCTTTATTTATTTTTAAATAAATTTAAAAAAAAAAAAGAGCATACTGAGGCAGGTGGCTTCTGTGCAGCCAAAGAGAAAGCTATCCTCTTGTCACATTAGTTTTCTAGTCACAGAGCTGTTGGACCAAAGCATACTTCCATCTCCTCCGGAAGCACATTCTGGATTTCTGTGTATGTGAAAGTGAATCTGTCTCTTTTTGTTTTGCCAGAATTCATTGGCAAACATGCAAGTTTACAAAGGGAAAGAAAAAAAACAAAAAAAAACCTGGTGTTGGTTACCAAAAGGCTGCTTAAATTTAGACTGTGAAGGTCCAGAGAGTGGAAGGTGATTCATTCGGAAATGAAACGAGCAAAACATAACTTTCTTGCAAAGGAGTGCAGGCCTCACCCCCATACTCCCTCCTTGTCTCCCCATCTCCCCTCCTTCTTTATTATTGATACCTCTCTGCTTTTTGATCTCTGCACTCCTTTGTTTCGGCTTCCCAGGTGTCAGGGGAGAATGGCTAGCAGTGAGTCCTCTAGCTCTTCGGCTCCCTCGGCAGCCAGCCCCTCTGGCTCAGCCAGCTGGATCACACTGATTAGTCAAGTACTTCATTATCAACCCTCTCTACACATTCTGCTCCAGGTAATAAACGCCCAAACAAGAGAGCCAGTGCCTTCTGCTGCGCTGTCTGTGAAGTTCCAGGGTCCAGGCCCGTCCCGCGGCTCAGCTCCGTGCCCTGGGAGGGAGGGCATCACTTTTCATCCCTAGCCTGCAGAGCCTCCCGACTGCATTCGGTCACAGTGGTTCTCTGACCCTGGAGCTGCGGATGACCGGGTGGCTGGGGAGCCCTCCGGAGGGCTGGGATCTCTCCCGCGTGGAGTGGACAGAGCCGAGCTGGAGCCCGTTGGGAGACCCAGCCCAATTACCACGCTGGGACGGATGTCGTGTTCCGCGGAAGCTGCTCTTGTTAACAGGCAGTGGGGCTTGGGGACCTGAGGCAAGGCGGTTCTGACAATGGGCTGGCGAAAAGCAGATCCCTGGACCTGGTGGGGAAAGCCACAGGGTGGAATTTTTTAAAAATTATAAAGTGGTGACCCTTCAAGACTCGTGTCAGAATAAATCATGATGTGAACGGTATGGCCCCTTCCTCTATTAGTAGATATACCGAAATAAGTGTCTGCTTCACCTTCGGGGGAAATCAGATCCAAGGTGAGACTTCCAAAACCAAGCAAATTTTCTCAGCAGAATTTTCTCCTGCCCTGTGGCCTTTTTCAGGAAGAATTTGGGTTGAGCTCTTGGCTTCCAGGCCTTCTCTCTGGTTGGGGTTTGGTGGGCGCTGTACCTAAACTCAATAGACTTGAGTTCTGCTCTGTCCCCTCTCTACGAGCGCACTAGAGGGCCTTTTAGGGTGACCAAGCTCGCAATATCATAGAATTGTAAACTCATTTAAGAAAATTTGGCTAAAGAAACTAACATTTCAAAGTAACACTGCCTTAATGTAAATTAAGGGGAATAAAATGACCTCTAGGCAAGGTTAAAATTCAGGGTTGATGTGTAGCCCCTTTTTAAATCAAGATAGGATTCTTTTTTTAACATTCCTCATCTAAGTATTAGGGGCAGATTCATAAAAGTTGAGAGGGGATGAGCAGATCAAATCTTATTACATCCACATTAACAGTACTTATTATCAGAGAAGGAGCTCTGGGGTAAGTGATGGGGTGCCCTCCTTCCCGGCCTCTCTGCCTCCAAATCGGTACAGGACTGAAATGACAGAAAGGGGTTTGTCTGGTCACAGCAGCCTAGACTGCAGCATTTAGATAAAAATATCAACGGCAAAATACTGCTAATTTCATCCACCTTCTTTTGATTATTGATGTCCTACTGTTTTGTGCCTGAAACAACACACAAGATGCATCAGTCATTTATAAATTATTCATTCAGTTATTTTGGCTTTCAGTGCCTTTCCATTTATCAACTGATAAATGTACAGAAGATAAGAAGGGGAATTTTATAGTCCCTTGACATTTACCTTTGACATGATTTTCATATTTAATAAGGGGAAAACACTAATGAAATACGTTCGACAACACCAAAGGCATCACAGTGAAATGAGCCACGGGTATCTGATCTCCCGGCTTTGGCCAGGAGCTCCTAGAAGCTCACCAGCTCTCTCCTGTCTCCTGCTTTAAGCTCTCAGCTATGTCTGCCCAACAGAAGTGGGCATAATTGGGGTTTTGCTTTTGTTTTGTTTATTGTTTATTTATTTGTTTGGTCTGAAAAGTTTTACTATGTGGCCTGAACAGGGGGAGGCATTGTTTATATTTGGGGGTTTTAGCTGGATGGTGGTCTAAATAGTTTTATTTTCTAACATGTATCTGCCAGGCAAATTGAATGGGTCTATAGGGAAGGGATTTGCCTAGTGGTTTTGTTATTTATGCCAAAGCAGCTCCCTTGAGCATTCATGCCAATCTCTCCCCACGATTCTTGAACAAAGTTGCAGTGGATAATCCCTTGGCTACCTACCTCTCCACAATAACTAGATCTTATCTCTGCCTACATCTCACCTACCTTCTTGCTTGCCTTTCCATTCGACTACCCTTCCCTGACTAAAATTCATATGTGGGAGAGGAGCCAGGTCACAGGTTATCAGATGACCCTCCAGGGACTGATCTAGAATCTGGGTTTGGGGCAGGAATTGTAGCCAAATGGAGTGGGTTGCAGAAGTTGAACTACTGGCTCTGGCCAATCCGAGGTCAAAAGAGATAACAGTGGTAGTAGTTTCCTTCACGCTCACTAACTAACTGATTTATTTAAATGCTTCCCCTACATCCAAAAGCTTCATCCACGTAATTTTGTAAAATATATAGACATGTTATGAGAATAACCTAAATGGATTCCAGAAATGAGGTCAGATAGATAGACAATTTTCATTTGGCTGGCCTCTGGAAGGAGCTAGGGATATAAATGTCATCTAATTTTAGAGTAACTGTGATACTGGACAAGAAACCAGGAATTCAGGAGTAATACCTCATAGGTGAATTTATCAGGATCGTTTAAGTAAAGTACATGATAATGTTTGTAATCAACAATGTTATACAGCTATTCATTACTATTTCACTCAGAATTTTGTGATTTCCTTGAGAAAAGGAACCAAATTACACTCACATTAGTATCCTCATAACTTAGCACAATGTCAGGCAATTAATAGGCATTCAATAAATATATGTTTTACTTATTCAGCATTTATTAAGGGCTTAGCATATGGCAGGTACTGTATTAAACACTTGGCATGAATTATTTTATTTCATCAGCCTCACAATACTATCAAGATTAGCTCTCAATACTATAAATCACTTAGAGATTAGGGAAATAAGATTTAGGGAGGGTAATTTTCCTAGGGTCCCACAGGACTAAATGGCAGAGCTAGGGTAAAAACACAGATGATCGGACGCCAGCGCCCACACACACCACCTTCTGGGCTAAACATATAACACTAGAAAAGTGTGAAAGGCAGGTGCTGGGTCAGAAAACCAGCGCAAAGCTGGCCTGATGCTTTTACTAAGTCACTGGGCTAAAGTTTGTTCAGTCTCTTACGTATTATCATCCCAAGGGGCTAAAGCAGGAGCCTCTGGAGGTATATAGAGGATGAAATGCACGAGTCAATACTTGTACTTTTGTTTCTAACAGCCACTGTGGACAGCAGTATAGATGTTCCTTAAAAAGCTAAAAATAAAACCACCACATGACCCAGCAATCCCACCCCTGGGCATATACCCAGAAAAAAACATAATTCAAAAAGATACATGCACCCCAATGTTCATTGTAGCACTATTTACGATAATCAGGACATGGGAGCAACCTAGATGTCCATCAACAAAGGAATGGATAAAGAAGATGTGGTATACATATGTAACGGAATATTACTCAGCCATAAAAAAGAATGAAATAATGCCATTTGCAGCAACATAGATGGACCTAGAGATTGCCATACTGAGTGAAGTAATTCAGACACAGAAAGACATATATCATGTGATATCGCTTATATGTGGAATCTTAAAAAAAAGAGCGTACAAATTTACAAAACAGAAGTAGAGTCATGGATGTAGAAAACAAACTTATGGTTACCAGGGGATAAGGAGGGGAAGGATAAATTGGAAGATTGGGATTGACATACACACACTACTATATATAAAATAGATAACTAATAAGGACCTACTGTATAGCACAGGGAACTGTACCCAATACTCTGTAATGGCCTATATGGGAAGAGAATCTAAAAAAAAAAAGAGTGAATATATGTATATGTATAACTGATTCACTTTGCTGTACTCCTGAAACTTACACAACATTGTAAATCAACTCTACACCAGTTAAAATTTAAAACAGAAAACAAACAAACAAAAAAACCTTGTACTTTTGTTTTTATAATGGCAGGGGGGAAAAATCACCCAAAAACAATACACAGTAAAAAAAAAAAAAACAGAAAAGCAACTCTAAACTCTTTCTTTAATAAATCATTTAGAGTTGTAACACTACAACTCTAAATGATTTCTTTAAAGAAATAACAAACACCAACTCCCAATGAATTAGGAAGAGATTCCAGATGCAAAGGTCAAGCTATTGAGAGAGAAGGCCCTTGGGTACAGATCTCAGCAAGGCCAACGGGCACATTTCTTGAAGGCGAGTGGCCCTGCCTGAAAGGTAAAACCAACCACCATGTGTATTAGTTATCTATTGCTGTGTGACCTGTTACTTTATAACTTAACGGCTTTAACCATCATCATTTGTTGTCTCACGGTTTCTGTAGGTCAGGAATCTGGGCATGACTTAGCTGAGGCCTCTACTTCTGGATCTCTCCTGAGCTGAAGTCAAGGTGTTGGTTTCCAATTTATGTTAAGACTTCTGCAGATTGGTCTTAGGATAAAGCTTATGTTCTCACTATGAAAAAACAATTTAAAGTAGCATTTTTTTTTATGAAGGTATTTTAAACAAAGATGTAAGGTGACTCTTCCCCTCCTGCCTTTCTGTCTGTTTCATACTCCTGAGACAGCTCCTTAGTCCCCAAGCTTGGCATGTTCCTATCAGTCACATACTGGTGAGAAGCTGGATGAGGTCATGTCCAGTCATTAGTGCTGCCAAACTCAGGACTCAATAAACATAGATCAAATCTACCCCAGAATACATGGAAAAACAACACGGTCACCATTCATGAAGCTAATTAGGTGGTATATTTTTGTCAGCCTATGCTTATAAAAAGAAAATGTACTATTTTATGAAGCCGAGACAGAAAGGAATTCATGCTGCTGTGGTTAAAATTTGTGGGTGAAGGGTTATTATTATAACTTTCCAGATGGAGGCAGGTTTTTGAACCTCCCTGAGCCTCAGTTTCTTAATCTGTAAAATGAGAATAACAATAAATGGAGTTTTACTGAAGATGAAAGAACTGAGCATATCAATAAGTGAGTGCTTCCTTCTGTCTTGTAATAAAGTTATCTTGTTGACCTCTAAAATGTCAAATAAGAAGGAAAGCATCCTAAGGCCTGTTTCTCTGTCTCTACCTCCCCTCCCAGCCCTTCCCTCTTTTCTGGTAGGTGAGTCCAAGTACCCAAGCATCTATGGTCATATGACAGTTACCTTAATTATAAGTTTGGATTCATGGAATGGAAAAAAAAAAAAGTCACGAAAAGTTGACTCTGTGAAGCAAAGTCTAAAAAATTACAGCAGGAACAAAAATTATTCTAATGCTTCCTGGTGACTACATACTGCTTAGAAGGAGGATAATCTTGAAGGAATAACATGTGGATCAAATCTAACTACACCGGGCACTCAGCAGAGATGGGTGTATCTTCTTTCCTGTTACGTTTGCCCAGCCAAGTTCAAATGATGTAAAAACATACAACATAACTCTCCTCAAATAAGAAAAGCTTGTGTGTGTGTTTACATTTACACAGTCACTGAGTTTAAAAATTAAGACCTACACCTTACACTGTAAAGTTTCAGCCTTTAAAAATGACTTCTGCCTACCTGAATGAACTGTAATATATAATCAAATTTTTCAGGCCTGAAAGATATGGAAACAATCCAGCTTTTACTGATCCTAAGTTAAGTTTCCTGTTCTTTTTCATAAGTACAATGGCACCCAAATGAAAGAAGAGAATTTCCTTCTACCTAATTAGCACCACCCAAATGACCCTGAATTTGTGTCTCAAAGCTTTGGACTTCTCTTCACACGTGATTTTCATTGTATCAATACCACTGAATTAACTCTAAGTGCATCAAGAGATCTCCTTACTCTTCAAATAGGTTCATTTTCAAGGGCTTGTTTTTTGTCTCATCCGCATTTAGCATATTCTCCCCAATATCCATACCTCCTCATAATGTCTCTATTCCTTTAAGGCCACCAGCCTTTCATTTGCTCAGGTAACTTCTTGCCTGGCTCCTTTTTGCTGTATTACAGGCACAGTAAGCTACCAAGTCCAACTGATTCTACCAGTGGAGAAGGTGTACATCCCACCGTACCTCTTCCTTCCCACCACCAAAGAACCACTTCAGACTTTCATCACCTTCTGGCTTGTACCATTCTCAACAATTTTTTCACTAGGGATACTGCTTCTTTTTCCATTTCTAATCCACTCCACTACCTCTAGATTACAATTCCTAAAAGCACAACCTTGAATAAATCATTCCTGGCACAGTCATTCACTCACAATCTTTTAATGACACCAGTTTGGCCTCTTGAAACGTTTTAATGACATCTAAGTAAGTACTGAAGGCCCATGGTTAGCCAACCTCATTTTACACTTCCAGACTTTTCTCCATACCACTGCCTTTTTCTCACACCAAAGTCCACCCAAATTGTTCAGCATGCAAAACTACACCGTGCTTCCCATCCTCTGGGCTTTTCTTGCTTTTCTTTTCCTGCTGCTTCCATATATTCTTTCTTTCTTCTCTACCTCCCCTCACTACTTGAAATATTAGTCACGCTTTAAAATTTAATATAAATCCTGTGAAGGACTGCCTGGTCTCTGGAGTTAGAAATAACTTTGCCTTCCTCTGAGCTTCCATACCATGTTGGATTTGTCTTTCCAGACTCAACCATTCATTTGAGTGATTTATGCATCTATATTTTCCTCTCTACATAGATATGAGTCAAGATCTGCCCACTGGGAGATAATTCTCCATGAATCTTATGCTTCTGCACATCTTCTATGCAGAGACTCTGGCCGCATTTGTTGCAGATGCTCTTCGCAAAGATGATGGTTACAGAGCAGTGTTGGAAGACAGAGGTCATGTATCCCTTCGGACCACAGCTGGGCATGCTTACTTCCTCTAATAAAAGATTCAGGCTTCCAGAGCTCAGAGTTCCTCTCCTGTAACACATCCCACTGTAGGTATAGGTATCGTCTGGCCCTTTTTACATTGTCCTTTGGGGACTGAGGCTCAGGGAACCAGCACAAATGCTGATACTGTGGCTACTCCTATTGCTGTGAAAAATCAAGTTTTTTGTGCCTGACCCAGGAGGCTCGTGCCTTCTGCGGCACCTGTGAAACTCGGGCAGACTCTGGGAGATAAACTCTACAGTAATCCCCATGGTCCCTATCTCTTCATATTAATGCCCTGTGCTGTGCTCTCCCCTTGAGCGTGGGTAAGAGCTGTGAGTTGCTCCTAACCAACAGGATATAGGAAAGGTGACAGGATGTATGTGATGATATGTACATGATTATGTCACATATATTAGTAATATTTGTCCTATAATTCTGTCTTCCCTTGCTGGCCTTGAGGAAACAAATGACCATTTTGGGAAGGACCACATAGCAAGGAACTGAAGGTAGCCTCCAGCTGAACCAGCAAGAACTGGGGCCCTCCGTCCACAGCCTGCAAGAAACTGAATGTTGCCAACAACCATGTAAGCTTGGAAGCAGATCCTTTTTTAGTTGAGCTTCAGGTAAGAGCCCAGTCCTGACAAATATCTTGATTTCAGCCTTGCAGAGGACCCAGCTAAGCCATGCCTAAACTTAAGACCCATAGAACCTGTGAACTAATAGATGTGTTGTTTTGAGCCACTAATTTTGTGGTTCTATTGTTACTGAGCAGTTGATAATGAATAACAAGCTTACTTGGTAGCTTGCAAGTAGGGTAAAATCTCAGACCCTTCATAGTTCTTGACTGTTTTGGCAACAAGGATTGGATGCTGACAGACATGTGGCTTTTTGGAAGAGGAAGTAGGAGGGCCTTGTGGGATAATTGATGGGAACTGAGGAAAGTCCATGGAAATAGGCAGTAAACATGTTGACCAAATTGTATGGTTAACCGGGCAATAAGTGATCCTCTACTTTATTACCTGTTACTGAAGAGAAATTGTCTGCAACCTCCAACCCAATGGTTATAGGCTCTCAAGAAGCAGATTTTAAAACAGCAAGCTGAACAGTGCCCTGGTTATTGCCAACTCTCCTCCCGCAAGGGAAACTTCCTCACCAATCCGACAGTCAGCCTCACATCTGACCCACTGGAACAACTAATACTAAGGTTCATCCTGGTGGGGACCAAAGGTGCTGACTTCTATCAGACAGCAGTTACAGAGACACCCACTTATACTGTGCATTAACGGAGGGAAATTTGCAGCTACTATGGCCAGGAATCCATAGCATTATGGTCATACCCAAAAAATGGCATTTATCTCTTTGGGGGAAATTTTATTCCTCACTCCATTGCCAAAAGCAAAGCTGATGCTCAATGGAACCCTTGGGCATGGACGTGGTTCACAGATAGATGAGCTACACTGAAGCCCAGCTGTGTCCACGGAGCTGCTGCAGCTGCCCAGCTTCAATGTCACCTTTGGAAAACAAAAAATACACATGCTTACTCTCATCTCAAGTCTATTCTCACAGTTCTAGCCACTATTCCCCTTGACGAACTATGTTATATTTTTACTGGCTCTTCGACTGGAGCCAATGGCCTAAATGTTTGGTCTGTGCACTTGGAAAACTATAGACTGGCAAATTAAAGACACTCATATTTAGGGCCATGGAATGTGAAAATAAATCATGCTCCTAATGGAACCATCTGTGTCCCTCATGTAGGTGCCCATGTAAAGGCTTATTCTCTGATGAAACGAGTAGAATCAAGCTGCTGATTGAGTCTGTACCACCCAGATTGCCACCGTTGCTACCTAAAATCATCATCTTACTGGACATGGCAACACATCTACCATCTTACACTGGGTCAAAAATAAAGGATTTCATGTCCTTGGAGGCAGAGTTATCATTGCATGACAAGACTTCTGACTCTTTCCAAAAGTTGACCTGACTGTCTTACAGTGAGGGAAGCAACATTGAACAGGGTGTGGCTTCCATCCATTTCTGGCAAGTCAACTACATCAGACCTTTAACTCCCTCTCAGTATAGGTGGTACCTCAGTGCTGCTGACACTTTTTGGTTTATGGTGTTACTTTTCCAGTCTGATCACCAGAATCTAGCCACAGCGTTGTTGTCTTTATAACTAAATGGAGTCATGTGTTTAGTTCCCTGGATCACTTGCATTCTGACGCTGCTGTGCCTTTATCACCAAAACCACTCAATAATGGGCTAATAGGCAGGGTAAACAGGGCATTGTTGAAAATAATAGTGCAATCAGCCAGCAAGTAGTGGAGCTTAACAGCTGAGCGTGGTAAGGGGATGAGACCCTCAAAGAAAGCCCTGCCCAAACCACTGTCACTCACAGTAACTGTGAGTATCCCCAAGGTTGTGCTCACTCAGGAACAATATCAGAGAAGTAACACTGCAGGCAGGGAGAAAGAGACTCCACAAAAACAATTCAGCCAATTGCTAAAAATTAACAAGTAAATAAAAATAACGAGCCCCAAGGTGGGGAGGGGGCCACCAGCACTCAGAGCTGCTTTAATGTATTATATAAAATTCAGTTTCCAGCAAAAAGTTATAAGACATGCAAAGAAACAGTAAAGTATGACCCAAACACCAGGAAAAAGGCAGTTAACACAAACTGCCTGAGAGTGTAACCAGATATAAGATTTAACAGAAAAAGTCTTCAATGATGTCATTATAAATATGTTCAACTGTCTAAAAGAAAATAATATTAAAGAAATAAAGGTAAGTATGATGACAATGGACAATGTTACATCAAATAGAGGCTATCAATAAAGAGATAGAAGCTATAAAAAATAATCAAATGGAAACTCTGGAGTTGAAAAGTACAATAACAAATTAAAAATTCACTAGAGGGACTCAGGAAAATATATGAATGGCAAAAGAAAGATTTAGCAAACCTGAAGATAGATCAATTAAACAAAAATAAAGAAAATGGAGGAGAGAAATGTTAGACATTATAAAGTGCACCTACATATGCACAAATGAGAGTACTAGAAGGAGGGAAGAAAGAGGAAGTAACAGAAAATATATTTGAAGAAATAATGGCTGAAAACTTCTTAAATGTATGGAAAAATAATAATCTATACATCCAGGAAGCAAAACCAACTCCAAATAGGATAAACACAAAGAAATCCACAAACAGACTCATCAGAGTAAAAATACTGAAAGTCAAAGACAAAGAGAAGCTCTTGAAAGCAGTAAGAGGAAAACAACTCATCACTTAAAAGGAACCCCCAATAAGATTAACAATGGACTCATGAACAAAAACAATGGAGACCAGAAAGCAGAAGGATAATATATTCAGTGTTCAAAAAAAAAAACCCTGTCAGCCAAGAATCCTAAACAGAAACCTATCTTTCAAAAATGAAAGGAAAATAAAGACATTCTCAGAAAAACAAAAACTGAGAGAATTTGTTACTAGCAGATCTACCTTATAAGAAACACTAAAGGAAGTTCTTCAGGCTGATGTGACCTCAGACAGTAATTAGAATTCATATTAAAAAACAATGAGCATTGGTAAAGGTAATTAGGTAATTATAAAAGACCATATAAATAACTATTTTTTGTTGGGTTTTTTTAATTTATTTTTTTATTTTTGGCTGCATTGGGTCTTCATTGCTGTGCACAGGCTTTCTCTAGTTGCAGTGAGTGGAGGTTACTCTTCGTTGTGGTGTGCGGGCTTCTCATTGTGGTGGCTTGTTTTGTTGTGGAGCACGGGCTCTAGGTGCATGAGCTTCAGTAGCTGTGGCACGTGGGCTCAGTAGTTGTGGCTCATGGGCTTCAGAGCGCAGGCTCAGCAGTGGCGGCGCACGGGCCCAGTTGCTCCGTGGCATGTGGGATCTTCCTGGACCAGGGCTTGAACCCAAGTCCCCTGTATTGGCAGGTGGATTCCTAACCACTGCGCCACCAGGAAAGTCCCCTAAATAACTGTTTGTTCTCCTTTCTTAACTTATTTAAAAAGCAATTGTATAAAGCAGTATGTATGTACTATATTGTTGAGCCTATAACATATGGACACGTAACATATTTGCCAATAACAGTGCAAAGGAGGTGGATAGGAGCAAAGCTGTATTAGGCTAAGGAAACGTCTCCAGGTGGTAACTCAAATTCAGAAGAACAAATAAAAAGAACCAGAAATGATAAATACAAAGTTTAATGTAATGAAAACTATATTTTGAGGAGATAAAAATGTTCTAAAATTGACTGCTGTGGTTGTTGCCCACATCTGTGAATACACTAAAACCATTGAACTGTACATCTTAAATGAGTGAATTGTATGGTATGTGAATTACATCACAATAAAACTGTATTTATAAATTTATAAGTAAATAATATATCTGACTCAACTTTCACACAACTTAGTGAGGCAGTGGTCACTGAATGTGGCCGGATCCAGAAAATGATCATCTCTTCTCAGATCCTTCTTGGGAGATGATCAGAACAAAACGTATAGAATCTTATATAGATCTATTTTGGGTTTTTTTGTCTTTTTGAGTTTTATTTATTTTTTTATATAGCAGGTTCTTATTCGTTATCTATTTTATACATGTTAGCGTAGATATGTTGATCCCAATCTCCCAGTTCATCCCATCACATAGATCTGTTTGGAAAATTCAGGATTCTACCCCGACAATTCCTGGATGTGATACTTCTTTTTCTCTCCCTTAATGGTGACCTCAGGCTGGCCTGCTGTGTCACCCTCTAAGTAGCAGCCCAACCAAAATGGGGAAGAAGGGGTTCAAACTTAATCCTGGCCCAGCCACCTGGATTCTCTTGTCATATCGACATAGTTTTACACTAAAAGGATAATGACCACTTGCTTGCTGAGTCCCTCTAAAGTGGTCCACATGGGTCACAAAGGGTCCCTAATAGGTCTCTGTAAATTTTATAAAAACGTCCTTGCTTGTTTTATACCTGACCTTTCCAGGCAAAATGTATGGGTTGAGTAGAGGATGAATAAAATAAAGGCGAAGTGATATCTCCTGGAATAGGACACATCAGCTTCGTGGAGGTGTAAGTTGATCAACACCCCCAACACCTGGAGAGGGAAAAACTTAGACTTGGGAGGTATTATGGAGGGAGGAATATTAATGATCTTTGTTTTTTAGGACTGCCCCGAAGCCTTCTTTGCTGAGAAAGACCACCCTGTGTAGGTCTCTCAAAATATTGTAGGCTCCAAAACTTTAAGTGACTGCTGGGTCTGGCGTCATCCATCTCCGCAATTTGGTTACCATTTCTCTTGGCTTTACCAAGAGTTCCATCAGAAACAGCAAGCCATGGCTGTAGCTTCCTGCACCTCCCAAACAAAACACCTGTCACCCCCTCCAGAGGGCTTTCCAACCCCCATTCCAGTAGCCATTGATCAATCAATCATTCCAAGACACAGACAAATGACACGTGGCTGGTGGCATGGACAAACAGGACACGTGGACTCATTGCCCTTAGGCAGTCCCTGCAAAAACAATACGGTGCTCTATTATTCGAACCACAATAGGAACCTAAGGTCAACCAGTTGGCTAGAAGACCACATTGGAGGCACTGTCCACCTGTGCCTCCAAACTAATAGAAATCCAACTTGGGAGTCCCCCAAATTGTAAACGACAATTTATTTCCAGGAATACCATATGTGGAAGCCAGTATTATCTTGCCTTCCTCCTGAAAACATGGTGACTTACACCATAGCTGGAGGGGTTGGTGGGTGGGGGTCATACGAAACCTTTAAAGAAACTCCACCAGTAGATCATGTAGCTCTCAGGTGACTATAGAGATCTATCCTAATGAGCCTACCAAGGACTTACTCAGGGGAGCATGCCAGAAGGGAAACTGACCTGTTGTTTATGCTCACTCTACAAGAAGTTATCCCTATGATAGGATTATTACAATTAGAAAAGGTGATACAAATTTTGACCCTGATTTTATTAGAAGTGTTCACCACTTCCATTCAGGTCGGAATAGCTCACTGGCCGGTGTTGTTATGAATGGTAGAATTGCCATAGGCTTCCTCTTTTCAGACCAATATATAGTCTGTGCAATCACTAATACATCCTACTGTACCTGGATTAACACCTTGGGCAGAGGAGAAAAGCCAATATGGAAAACTAAAGGAGAAATCTACCTGGTTTTCTAAGGTAGATAGATCTTGATAAGTCATCAAAGGATTCAGTCAGCTAATTGAGTCTGGGACCCTTGAGGTCATGGTGGGTCAATACTGCAGGTTGGCCTCATCCTGAAGCCAGGATGTCCTCTTGACAGAATGGAGCCCTATTGATAATAGTTTTGAGTAAATGCTGCATGAGATAAATTGAATCGATCTGGTCCCAGCCTTGGTTGGTCAGTTTAATCAGAGTGGCAGTTGGAGTGACAGACGCATGAGTAAATTGACCAGCATCCAGGATGGTGTAGAAACAAGCGGTAGATACTGTGAGAAAACAATTTTCTATGGATCTCTCTCGTTTCTGTACTTGACTATTTTTGTCCCAAGATGTTTGTATAGTGAACAGCTTTGGAAGACGGGGATGCAGCCTCCCTTTGGAGCAAGGGGCAGGTGTGCTTACAATCCAGTATAATAAGGATAATGTCTCCTTCCTAGACAAAGGGCAGGCATGCTTATTGATTATCACAAAAGATTCATTCCCTAGGTCCAGGATTCTTCTTCTATAATTCAACCTCCTACACATGCAGGGGTCACCTGGCCCTCTTTATGCGGCTCTGGGACAACTGGGATTCTGGGAACAAGAGCAAATTCTGGCTACTGCTATGGCTGTCGCTAATAAAACCTTTTGTTTCTGACCTGAGCGTCTCATGTCTTCTGCCAACTTCTATGAAACTGTGGCAGCTAAACTTGTTCATGGTTTGTTTGCAGTTCTGGACTATGCCTGTGGCCCACTCATCTTTGTACACTCCATTCCTTCTTACTAAATGAATAAATAAAGGAATCTGTATTTGAACCACGTACAGACACCCAAAAATATAGATGCGGTCCGCTGGTCAAATTCATGCCTCTTATGAGATATATACTCTAAGCACAACGTATATGATTGAGTATGGTCCATGGAAGAATGAAATATCACTTCCAAAATATATATTTGCCCAAACAAAATCCTCAACATAGCATGTCTGTTCATTTCAGCTACCATGAAAGTTTTCCTAATCCCCGCAGCCAAACGGGCTGTGACTTGGTCTTTAGGAGTCGCTAACATGGCTAAAATTAATGCATCCATGTCCAATACAGTTCATCTCATGCACATCAAAAATTCTCATTCTAGGGTTTCCCTGGAGGCACAGTGGTTGAGAGTCCGCCTGCTGATGCAGGGGACGCGGGTTTGTGCCCCGGTCCCGGAAGATCCCACATGCCGCAGAGCGGCTGGGCCCGTGAGCCATGGCCGCTGAACCTGCGCGTCCGGAGCCTGTGCTCCGCAACGGAGAGGCCACAGCAGTGAGAGGCCCGCGTACCGCAAAAAAAAAAAAAAAAAAAAAAATCACATTCCCAGACTAGGCGCTGCAAATCCTTCCCACCTTCTCACTGTTACTTTGTTTCTATTTGGACTATTTCCGTTTCCATGAGCAATAATGGGTCAGAAATAAAACTGTACACTGTGATTCCACTTTTCAGTTAACACCTCCAGGACAGGTGTGTGTTCACCTTGCCAGTGAGGGTACTTTTCTTGCACTTGTTGATTTTACTGTGTGTTACAGCACCTGTGAAATCATCATTTTTGGAAACAACTGTTTGCTGCCAGAAAACTAATCATCAAATTAATAAGCCCCAGAATCACAGAGCCCAGGGCCTGCCTCATTCTGTTGCAATAAGGATCACATCTCACTTCCTTTTGAAACTCGATTAAAACAAGCAAGGATTCAAAAAGCTTAAAGGTCACCCTAAATGGCTCTGAAAGCCAAGCACGCCTGCCAAGATATTGCTGGTACCATAGAGCATGGAAGGAGGGATGGAAGCTGGGGTTCTCCAGACTTGTCTGAGTCTGCAATCCAGGCTAAAAGAGGGAGAAAAGAGAAAGGTTTTTGAGTCCTCTGCCCCCTGCTTGGAAGTTTTCAGACACCGTAGTTTAGACCAAAGAACAGTCTTGGGCCCATCTAACCCTGACCAAAATTGATTTTCCATCCAGCAGTTACTCAAGCCCTGGGTTAGCTCATGCCCTGTCTCACAAAGTGCTTTTGCTAAATATGCTACCATAACCCATAAGGGATCTTTTATAAAGTTTCCCCAAGAGTGACTATATTCTCTTCCTATCTACCCCAGAGTTTTCTTTTGTCTGAAACTGCAACCTCATTTTTTGTAATCTCATGAATGAAAAACTATGAATATTTACTTTAGAAAGAATTTATGTTATGTGGCCACATTTGTTGATTTCTTAAATAAAGCTAAAGTTCTCTCTAAAGTATGGTAAACCCTAGGGCTCAGTTCAGATAAGTGTGCTGTGTTTCACTTCCAAAAAAAAATCCGTTTTTTTCTACAGTCACCATAAACCAACCACCCTAGAAAAACCTGCTTTGTTGTCCTCAAGGCGCTATTATTGTTCAGAATATTTTGCATGTAAGTGAACCCTGAGAGTTGTTCTTCCTTTCTTTTATAATTTGTCACTGGGAACTTCCATTTTTATTTATTCTTCCACTTTTAGCACCTGAGTACTTATGGGATCTGCAAAAGTACATATTGAAATATGCAAATAGTATATAGCATGTGAATGTCAGATGCATGGAAATTAAATCAAATACAGGAGGGAAAAGGAAGCAGAGTGCATGAAAGCTCACTTTATGGCCCCAAGCTGTAGATAAATTGTGGTCTGTGGTAGTTAAACAACAGCTGTTCGGATTTAAAATAAAATTATGATAAGGATCCCCAGAAGATAACACTTCTTGAAGTAACAGCATTTACCTAAATGCATCTGTTAGCAACCAGCACTGACAAGAGTGTTTATGTGAAAGTTTATTCCCATTTGTTTGCATATGTTCTATCATTCCCATTTCCAGTGGATAGCAATTCTCATGGAGTGAAATTTATATTTAGGTTCTAGTACAGCCTTTCCTTCCGTGTCTAGGCAGGTAAATTTCTGCTTCTAGCTGGTTGTGGTCCACAATGGCAAGAGAATGTCATCAAGAAAGACAACACAGTGCCACAGTGCTGGGGAGAGAACAGCGGGGCTCACACTCTTGTACCAGGGGTCCATCCAATCAAACCCAGTCAGTCTTTTCTTTTTTTTTTTTTTAAGTGGTTCTTGTTTACATGTTTAATCTTAATAAACAGACCAACTCGACACACTAATCTTCAGGACACGAGCAAGGAGTAGGCAGCTGGGCAACACAGCGGAATTCCACCAGTCAGTCTTATACTCTTGGTGAGCAGCCTTTCTTTAAGAGCTTTACACCCAATAAAATTTAAACTTTTATATATTTTCTTCATTTATTGTGCAAGAGTTTTATTTCAGACACATAGGAAACCACATGGAATTGCTAAGAGTGGAAACTGCCATTTCCCTGGACACCTCAAACCTATGTTCATCTTTCAACCCAGCTGATTATTTTCTCTCTCTCTCCTGACTAGTTCCATCTTTTGTTCCCTCAGGATCTTGAATTCTGTCCCCTCTCACCATGTTCACCACCATTATATCCACCAAAGTGCATGTCCCATAGCAGAGAGGCTATATACCTAAAAATACATCTCTCCTCCTATATGTTCTTCAGTAAATAAAATATTTGCCCAAGCCAAAAGAATGCATAAATTCTTTAAACAACTTATACTTTATTTGAAACATGATATTCATTTATACACTTTAAGGATATTCAAGAAATCAATTTTGAACTGAAAACGTTCCCACAAATCTTCAAGTCTATATAGAGAGAAAATCGACATGTAGAAGCAGCCTCTTTGCCTTCCTGGAGCCAAGAAAAATCCTAATGGAGGATTTTCAAATACAAATGGATTTTAAAACACTTTGCTTTTTTCAAATTAACTTTTAAAAAATGTGTTGGTGGGGCTTCCCTGGTGGCGCAGTGGTTGAGAGTCCGCCTGGCAATGCAGGGGACGCGGGTTCGTGCCCCGGTTCGGGAAGATCCCACATGCCGCGGAGTGGCTGGGCCCGTGAGCCATGGCCGCTGAGCCTGTGCGGCCGGAGCCTGTGCTCCGCAATGGGAGAGGCCACGACAGTGAGAGGCCCGCGTACCGCAAAAAAAAAAAAAAAAAAAATGCGTTGGTAAGGAAAGTTATTATCAAAATAGTAGCAAACTTTTAGAAATATAATTAACTTTGTAAAATCTGTCAGTGAATTGAAATATTACAATTTGGGTTGTTTTATGATTTTCACTTTTTTGATAATAAAAAATTTGTTTGTTGACAATCTTATTGTTTGCTCTTTATAATATGAATAAACTTTTTTCTGAGCCAGGGCAAAGTCCATCTGACAATCACAGATTGGGTAACTTAATTGAAAATGTATTCTGCAAGGAAACTTAATAATAGAAAGATACTCATCTGTTTATATTTAGCCGAATGGCTGAAGAAACAAAGTAGACTAAATATGCAACTGGATTGAATGTAAAGTAAATAGGAAATGCTATTGATTCACCTATATTCATTAATTAATTATGAATCAGTTTAAAATACCATGAAGTGTAATGTGTTTGAGAGCCCAATGAATCCTCAGTATTACTCACATATAAGCTAAACAAATGAATAAATAATTATTGACATCATGTAGAAAAATCAAGTGAACCAGATCACTGCTAGAAAACATAAAGCATTTAATTCACCAAAAATTGCAATTGTCCTTTAAGATAATAAGTCAATTAATAAAAATTATTGATTTATATTAAACATATAAATGTAATCCTTACAAGTAATTTTCTTATAGATAAATTATGCTTTCCACAGTTGTTAGGCAGAGTTTACAATAATCTAAATGTTAAGAAAACCAAGACAAAAACTAGTCAGCTTTAAAGGCACCTGCCAACTTGTATGTTAGAAAATAAAAGCTGTCTGAGTGAAGGAAATGGCTTTGATCAGAGTTTAAAGCACCCTACTGGATAGCCTGCTTTAATAGCATTAGGAAAACAGAAGTTCTCTGCATAAAAGACAAGTAAAACGGGAAACCACAAACCAGGATGAAACTCCATATAACCTAATGGCTTCATATCTAGACTATATAAAGAACCTCTCTGCTACAGACTGAATGTTTGTGTCCTCCCAAAATTCATGTGCTAAAATCCTAATCCCCAAGACAATCGTATTAGGAGATGGGGACTTTGGGAGGTAATTAGGTCATGAGGATGGAGCCTTCATGAATGGGATTAGTGCCCTTATAAAAAGAGACCCCAGAGAGCTCCCTTGGTCCTTCTGCCACGTGAGGATACAGTAAGAAGATGGCTTTCCATGACCAGTAAGTAGACTCTCACCAGACACCAAACATGCCACCACCTTGATTGTAGACTTCCCAGCCTCCAGAACTATGAGAAATAAATTCTGTTGTTTATAAGCCACCTAGACTATTATATTCTGTTACTGCTGCCTGAAAGGACTAAGTCACTCCACAAATCTAATTTATGTTTTATTTTTTTTATTTAACTACAGTTGATTTACAATATTGTGTTAGTTTCAGGTATACAGCTTCAAATTCTTTTCCATTGTAGGTTATTACAAGATATTGAATACACTTCCCTCTGTTATACAGTAAATCCTTGTCATTTAATTATTTTATATATAGTGATATATACCTGTTAATCTATGTTCCTAATTTATCCCTCCCCTCTCTTTTCCCCTTTGGTAGTCACCATAAGTTTGTTTTCTATGTCTGTGAGTCTTTCTATTTTGTAAATAAGTTGATTTGTATTCTTTGTTTAGATTCCACATATAAGTGATATCATATGATATTTGTCTTTCTCTGTCTAGTTTACTTCACTTAGTATGATAATCTCTAGGTCCATCCATGTTGCTGAGAATGTCAATATTTCATTCTTTTTTATGGCTGAGTAATATTTCATAGTATATGTGTACCACATCTTCTTTATCCATTCATCTGTCAATGGACACTTAGGTTGCTTCCACGTCTCAGCTATTGTAAATAGTGCAGCTATGAACATTGGTGTGAATATCTTTTTGAATAAGAGTTTTTGTCTTTTCTGGTTATATGGCCAGGAATGGGATTGCTGGATCATATGGTAATTCTATTTCTAGTTTTTTAAGGAACCTCCATACTATTTTCCATAGTGGCTGCACCAATTGACATTCCCACCAGCAGCATAGGATTCTCTTTTCTCCACACCCTCTTCAGCATTTATTATTTATAGACTTTTTGATGATGACCATTCTAACTGGTGTGAGGTGATACTTCATTGTAGTTTTGATTTGCATTTGTCTAACAATTAGCAATGTAGAACATCTTTTCATGTGTCTGTTGGCCATCTATATGTCTTCTTTGGAGAAATGTCTATTTAGGTCTGCCAATTTTTGATTGGTTTTTTTGGTAGGTTTTTTTTTTGATATTGAGTTGTATATTTTGGAAATTAAGCCCTTGACAGGTTGCATTATTTGCAAATATTTTCTCCCAGTCTTTTTGTTTTTTTATTACAAATCAATTTTAAAAAGACAAACAACCCAATAGAAAAGTGGACAAAATATGTAAACAGAGAATTTATGGAAGAGAACATTCAAATAGTCAAAAATATGAAAAAAATATTCAATCATAAAAAGAATTACAGGTATGAAAATTAAAACCATGAGATTTCATACCCATCAGATTGATGAAATTTTCCCAATTCTAACAACACATTGTATTAGCAAATACATGAAATGACAGGAGCTCTTATGTACAAGTGATGGGAGTATAAACTGTTACATGCAATTTAGAGAAAGTTTGGGGTTATATGTAGCAAATTTGAAACTACTCACAACCTATGACTCAGAAATTCCAAACCTGGAGAAACTCTTGTACATGTGCCCAAGAGGATATCCTCAAGAATTTTCATAGCAGCATTCCTAATTAATGAAAAACTTAAAAAAACCCAAAGCTCCATCAAGGATGTAATGTATTAAAAACTGTGATATATTCATGAAAAATTTAAAATAGCTATAAAACATTATATATGTGTGTGTGTGTGTATATACATATATATATATATATATATATATATATATATATCAGCATGAATAAATCCCCAGAGCACAAAGTTGAGAGGAAAAAGCAAGTTGAAAGGACAAGTACAGTTCAATAATATTTATATAAAGTTTTTAAATACATGCAAAAAAGTACTATGAATTACTTATTAATACTAACATATATTATAAAAATAAACAATATGTATGGAGATGATAGACACCAACTTCAGGAGACTAATGATCTCAGTTGAGGGACGAGAAGAGGGCAAAAGGGTAGCAGCCTTAATTGGACTTGTAATGGTTTCTTTTTTAAGCTGAATGATGAGTACCTTGCTGTTCATCAGACTATTCATTATGCTTTTTGTTTACTTAAAACACTTCGTAATTGAAAAACAAAAATGCCATCTATCAGCCCCAGCACAGCCTTTCTAGCTTCCCACTAAAATACGTAAATGAAGGTAAATAAAAAGACAATGTTCAAAATAATGTTTGTATTAGTTTGCTCGGGCTGCCATAAAAAAAAAATACACAGACTGGGTCTCTTAAATAACACAAATATATTTTCTCACAATTCTGGAGACTGGAAGTCCAAGATCAAAGTGTTGGCAGGGTTGATTCATTCTGAGGCCTCTTTCCTTGGCTTACATATGGCTGCTGTGTCCTCACACGGTCTTCCCTCTGTGTGTACATCCTTGGTGTCTCTTTGTGTGTCCAAGTTTCTTCTTCTTATAAGGACACTAGTCATATTGCATTACGGTCCACCCATATAACCTTATTTAACCTAAATTACCTCTTTAAAGACCCTATGTCCAAATACAGTCACATTCTGAGCTACTGGGGGTTAGAACCTCATCATATGGACTTTGGGGAGTACAATTTAGTCTACAACAATGTTGAAATCTAAGACCAATAGACAATTGATTCCTAGAATGTGGAAGGAACTAACACTTATTACGAGAATGATGGAGCAGTTTGAAAATAAACGGTCGGTTACCCATGTTCTAGCTTAGGAACCCGAGCAGTCCTTCTCCACCCCTACCTCCCGTTATGTATTCTCACCTGAAAAGCAAGGTCTAGCCACAGTGTCTGTATCCATGGAGAATGTCAAGCCATTTTATATAAAAAAAAAATTTGTTTTTACCTGAAATAAGTAATACTTTCTATTTCTCTGAGACTTCAAGGTGATTTTCCCCCTAATTCTGCAATATTTTTTTGTAAGCCTCCTGTTGGTATGTTTCTTCTTTCTCATTTCATAAAAAGATAAATTTTGTCAGCTAGAGATAGGATCTCAAATTCTACCCCGACTCCCTCACTTCCCCCAGAGTTTATCCTGAGCCAATGAAGTACATGGAAAACTCCATTTCCCAGAATGCCCCATACCTGATAAGGACCACATCTCCCAGTATGCAGTGTACCTCCTGAAGTCTTCCCAACTGCCTGCACCATTTTCATTTGTTTTGTTTTTTAGTTAAATTCTCTAAATGGATATACAAAGTATAAAGACAGAAATATCCTCTGAGGTGGAATAAAAATCAAGCTGTCTGCAGGTTTTTTCCCTTTAGCCCTAAATGCCAGAATACAGTGCAACACTGTTTACAGAATTTTGAGAGAGAGAAAGAGGAAAAAACAACAAAAAAAAAACCCTATGATCCTCGAATTTATACCCTGTCAATTTTATTTGATGGCAGAAGGCAACAGAAAGAACCTCCGTCGTGGGGCAGTTTATCGGTCTTTACTAGTTAAACAAAACCATAACTTTGCTTTTTCAATATACATTTTGAAGATACAGGAAAAATCATTACCCAAGAATGTATTTTTTAAATTGATTCTGCAGCCAACGAACAGAGCTTTTCTCTGCAGTGCTTCACCCAACTGTTCCTTTGCTGCTTCTGAAGCTGTTAATTTCCCAGCATCAGAAACGCTTTTTAAGCCACATGTTCTAGATTCTTGACTTCTTTGACAATCACTTAAAACAAGAAATAACGCTGTTCTGTGCCAGGCTTTACTAACAATGACCAAACTTTTCACACGCCTGATACAAAAAGAGCTCTTTTCAAAAGAAAAAAAAAAAAAGATCTCTTTTCGCCTGGCACAAAAGCAGAACCACAAGCACCAGCAAAAAGGCCATTTTCATTGCCAAGCTTCTTGGATATTAATTTTTTTCTGCATCAAGAAGGGGAGGGTGGGACGAACTGGGAAATTATGATTGACGTATATACACTACCATGTGTACAATAGAGAGCTAGTGGGAACCTGCTATAAAGCACAGGAAGCCCGGCTCGGTGCTCCGTGATGACCTAGATGGGGGGCATGGCGGGTGGGGTGGGGGGAGGGAGGTCCAAGAGGGAGGGGATGCAGGTGTACATACAGCTGACTCACTTCATTGTAAAGCAGAAGCTAGCACAACATTGTAAAGCATCTATACTCCAATTAAAAAAAAAAGATGTATATTGCGACACCTAAACATGATTTTACATATACTTAGTCAAGACCAGTAAACTGGCCTATTTCATATTTTATCTGACACAAATCCCCCTCTATTACCATCTTCCTTCTAAGACTTGAGAATATTTCTACTTAATTATGATTCTGAAGCAGTCTATTCAATGGTACTGTCAGATTTCCTTTGCAAAGAACAAAATCCACCCTAGCTGGTTTAGCCGGAGTAGGTTTATTACAAGTTTTAAATGGGTTCCTGCATTGTTGGGAAGCCTGAGGAAACAGCCTCTGGGTTAGGTTTCGGGAATGACTCCCAAAGTCGCAAATCTCAGCCACCAAAGGAGCCTCTTCGGTGACGAGGAAAGCTCGCTCGTTGCAGAGGGGTAAGGACCCAGCTCCTGAACTTCACCACCACCATCCCACCCATGAAGCTTGCTGTGATCTTCACCAGCCAGTGGGCCTCCTCGCCACCCACCACCCACCCCCAGCTCGGTGTTTCAACAGCTACTGAGACTCCTGCTGTAGCAGAAAAACCAATTTCCCACCCACCTGTGCTTGCTAGGAAAATTAAGCACAGCGTCTACCGCCCTTCCACCTGCCACATCTTAGCTGAGTGCATCTAATTCATATACTTTCTGGAACCTAAATTACATTCAGAACCTTAGATACAAGGGATTCGGAGAAATGTACAAGAATACACACTAGAAAATGTTTGGAAAGGATATTGAGCGCTAATCTGTTATATCCACAATTATACAATCCTAATTGTATTCTTAAATAGATGATTAAAAAAAAGGCTAAGGACACATCATGATTCTAATGGTCCATTAGAGCTGCTTGTAACTGAGGATAAGGTTTACAATAGTAATAATTTTAATAATAATATCATTAATTGCTAACATTTGATTTCATGCTCTGTGTCAGCCAATATTCCATGGGCATTATGCCATTTAATCCTTATAACAGCCCTAAAGTATGAACTCTTTTTAGCCTTAATTTATAAATGAGAGAACTGCAGCTTCAAGAGGTGAAATAATATGCTCAAGGCGACATACTGCTAAGTGATGAAACCAAAAGAGTCTAACCTGGACAGTTCTACCCCCGAGACTGCCTCTCCGCCGGATATTTTATTCAGTAGTTCTGAGGCGGGGTCCAGGAGACTGTGCTTTTAATAAGCTCTCCAGGGTGATTCTCATGGACAAAAGTTTTATTAACGTCCAGTATCTCCCCATCTCAGATAATCCTGTGTTAGTTTTATAACCAGAAAAATGCTCTAAAAATTACAACAAATGTAATTCTGCATATGCCGTATGATCATTGCTGTGTAAATAACCTACACACTGCAAAAAGACTGAAAGTGTTACCGGGGTGATCTTTGTAGTCTATGAAACAAGTGAATGATGCTTTGCTATGTTCTGCCTTTTGCATTTTCCAGGAGCTCAACTGTAACATTACTTTTATTTCACGTCTACACTGGTCAAGTTCCATCTCTCATTTCAGAGACCATTCATACTGGCACCCAAGTGTTAAAGATGTAGTCTCTATTTGCTTGTTTTTTATTTCTTTTCTCTTTCCCTTCCCAATGCAATTTTAAGTTTAAAATCCAGAACTGAAATGCCAACTTAAAATTTCCTAGTCTTTTACTCAGACTAAGACAAGAAAAACAAAATATTGACCACATAAACTCGAGTCTTTTATTTCTATTTAATACATTAGACACTGTTAAAAAATTATTTGAGGGCTTCCCTGGTGGCGCAGTGGTTGAGAGTCCGCCTGCCGCTGCAGGGGACACGGGTTCGTGCCCTGGCCCGGGAGGATCCCACGTGCCGCGGAGCGGCTGGGCCCGTGAGCCATGGCCGCTGAGCCTGCGCGTCCGGAGCCTGTGCTCCGCAACGGGAGGGGCCACAGCAGTGAGAGGCCCGCGTACCGCAAAAAAAAAAAAAAAAAAAAAATTATTTGAGAAGCCAATTCTGAACATGTATAGCAAGACCTGTTGATCACACTATCTATGTTTCCTCTTTTTCCTGAGTACCTCCATCCCTTCTTGTCTGTAAGTCTAAAGGAAACCTGGCCATGCTGTGAGTGTGGTGACCTCGGGAATGACAGCCAGTGCCGTGCACTGGGCCAGTCCAGCCACTGCACAGGCTCACGGCACACTTGGCATCCGTGGCTTCAGCTAGCCTAGCTCAGCAACCCTAATACATCATCCAAGCAAACATTAATATTTTACCTCAGTTATCAAGTGTGCCCATTCAAACTTTTATCTAAAACATTCTTTATCATCTTTTCATTAAGTTCTCAAGAGCTAATGGTTTCTAAGTTCCCCGGGTAAGGATGATGTTCTGAATAATGAAAGCTCATTACTTCTCCACAGAATGCTTGTTAATTCAAATGATGATATTAAAACTATAGTAGCCTTTAGCACTGGGGTGATTTCTAGCATACTTTATCATGTATCAATATATACTCTGTTTGTCAAAACTGCCCAGGGCTGGGGCTGACATTCTCTCTGGAGGAGTCTAGTGCTTCAAAAGGCACTGAATACACCAAGGTGACAACTTGCAGAGTTTGCGCCTCTAGGAAATGGAAAGATGAAACTCGAAGAGCCACCACCTCCCTCGACTTCCTTATTAGTATTCATACAGAGACTGAGCCCTCCTTTCTGCTCCTCACGGGTCTCCCTTTTGAATGGAATAAAAGGAAATCAATATTTTGAGAAGGAAGCACACAGAGGGGGTTCTACACACGAGACGTTAATTATTTCCATTTAACGGATCCCAAAATAATCTTCACACAAAAGAAGACTGGTTTAGTTATTACCTAGACATACACACGTGCATACACACAGACTGCATTCAACCCAGTGCTTAAGGTGGTTGATGATATTCTTGGACAAAAAGTATTGGTTCTCTGGATTATTTTTTTATAGGGCATTATTTTGTTCATTGAGATTTGGGTCTCTTAAAATACGTCTTAATCTCATCTCAGTTTGTACAACCAAGCGGGTTCCCATGGTCACCATATTGCTGTAAATTTCTTGAATGGGGCTCCTCTTGTCCAGTTTTGACAGCAGGATACAGGCTTACCTCATTTTATTGCACTTTGCTTTACTCCGCTTCCCAGATATTACATTTTTTACAACTTGAAGGTTTGTGGCAGCCCTGCATCCACCAAGTCTGTATCGGTGCCATTTTTCCAATAGCATTTGTTCATTGCGTGTCTCCGTCACATTTCGGTAATCCTTGCAATATTTAATTTTTTTTATTATTGTTCTATTTGTTATGGTGATTGGTGATCTTTGATGTTACTATTGCAAAAAGATTATGATGTGCTGAAGGTTCAGATGATGATTAGCATTTTTTAGCAATAAAGTTTTTGTTTGTTTGCGGTACGCGGGCCTCTCACTGTTGTGGCCTCTCCCGTTGCGGAGCACAGGCTCCGGACGCGCAGGCTCAGCGGCCATAGCTCACGGGCCCAGCCGCTCCGCAGCATGTGGGATCTTCCCGGACCGGGGCACGAACCCGTGTCCCTTGCATCGGCAGGCGGACCCCCAACCACTGCGCCACCAGGGAAGCCCAATAAAGTATTTTTTAATTAGTGTAAGTGCATTGTTTTTTTAGACACAAAGCTATTGCACACTTACCAGGCTACAGTATAGTGTAAATACAACTTGCAGATGCACTGGAAAACCAAAAGATTCATGGGATTCATTTTACTGCAATATTCGCTTTATTGTGGTGGTCTGGACCCAGACCTGTAATGTCTCCAAAGTCTGCCTGTACTTCTGATGTTGACAAACCCACACTCCTCCCCTTCTCAGTGTTTTGAGTAAAAGGTTATATGCAATTGAGAAGCATATTACCACCAGGACCACACTGAAAGAGTCAGCCATGCCTATTATAACCAATATGAACTATGCTCCCAGTCAGTGGATTTCCCTTTTCATTTCTCTCCCAGTCACTCTCCACCTTCCTGTTATTGTAAGGATTTGCACAAAATAGAAAATTGCTTCCTTCTGGCAGCTTTTCCGATTCTTCTATTTGTCCTGTATTTTTGAAGCACCTGAAATTCTAGTATCCTAGGAAGTCTCCAAGGAGAGGGCAACTTTCCCCAAACTAGGCATTTTACCTTTCTGAAATGACGTAAAGTCTGAAGAATCTCATCCGTGCCTCCCTCTAGAACCTGGGAGGGATTGTAATTTTAAAAACCAAGCCATTCTCTAAGATGCTTGGAGCTGCAAGGTCAACGCTTGGGAGCACGCGTGTGTGCTACAACATGCAATTCTGTACCACTGTCTCTTAATTATCTCTCCTGTGGAAGGCTAGCTGGGTATCTGCCCACAGGCCCTATCATACCAACATGGTGAACTGTCTGCATCATAGTTGCACTTTTAGAACAGTAACTATCCATTAGAAAAGATCTACACGCATTCCTATAAGTATATTAATTATACCACTCAATATTTTTTGCATTTTCTATTAATCATGTTAGGTAATAGAATGATGCTTATTTAAAAGAAGTAGAAGCCACCCTGTTAATCCAATATATTAATGATAAAGGACATCTGAGTTAATTTATTGTAGAGGAGCAAAGTCATCCACAGAATACTTCATCATCGGGTCAATTTAAGAAAAATGTGGTGTAAGAAAAATATGTAGGTCATTTCCCATTGTATTCTTGGTTTTCAGTATTCTGAT
Source organism: Orcinus orca (assembly GCF_937001465.1). Classification (NCBI taxonomy): domain Eukaryota; kingdom Metazoa; phylum Chordata; class Mammalia; order Artiodactyla; family Delphinidae; genus Orcinus; species Orcinus orca. Next base: position 98,560,256 of record NC_064568.1, on the reverse strand, counting down.
TCAATATCAGACCATGTGCCAAAACATCTTCAGGGCATATGTACATTCCAATTATATGCAGGGAACTGCATGCACCTCCTCCCAAAGTATAAAAAGAGCTTCAGTCTTAACACAAATAAAAATGAAGTCGACTTAGATGAAACTGGTATATATTGATAGTGAATTGATAATTCCATTTGGTCTCGAAGGCTGCTAAGCGTTCTTTTCCATACAAGACCCAAGAAATAAATGTTATATCGATTTTTTTTTACTATTTCAAACCTCATTCTCACCCAGGCAGTCCTTTAAAACTTCAGGCTTTCTTGAGAGTAGGTAACTTTAGAACAAATTAAACATGAAACATTTGGAAAATTGACTTACTGACATCTAAGAATAGCAAATTAATTTTCAAGAAGAAAAGATGCTTACTGAGATTGACCAAAGAAAGGGTAGAAAGCTAAAGTAAGGGAATGTCCAAAGTAGATTCTACTTTCAAACAATTTCAATTTCAATAAGGGCTCTATTCCAAGTATATTTCTAAAGGACAAAGCCAATTATAAATGTTTGCATGATTAACACTTATGGTATAAGGACATAAGCAATGAAAATAGAGTCAAGTTAATTCCACCATCCCTACCCCCCAAAAAGTAAGCTTAACTGAATGCTCTACATATGAGAACGTATGTTTTCAGAGCTTTGGTTTGTCTTTTGTTTTGAATTCAGGAATACAAAATTCTTTCAGTGAATCACAAGTAGGATTATGTGTCATCCTCACCTATTTAGAATATTATCTATCACAAATAAATCCACTTGGATGTAAACAGGGCCAGGTGAAGTTCTACAGGCTTTCTTGCTCAGCTGAGGATCTTTGCTGATCTCTATCTAATAACAATATATTTCTTCCTGATCTGTAAATTATTTCTAAAGAAGGAAGTTTACTTCTCTTTCCATGCTTTTTAGCTGTACATGTTGCTGTCTACAGAGTAGAGCAGGGATCAGCAAACATTTTCTATAAAGAGTCAGAGAGCAAATATTTTAGGAGTTTTGGACCATAGGGTCACCGTTGCGACTACTCAACTCTGCCATTGTAGTGCAAAAGTAGCCGCAGACAATGCATAAGTGAATGAGCATAGCTATAGCGCAACTAAACTTTATTCATAAAAACGTGCAACAGCCTTGATTTGGTCCATGGAACATAGTTTGTTGACTCCTATGAAGGAAAACTTGTATTAAAAGCATTCATTTACACATAGTGCTGTTATAATTACTTGAAACCACTCACTAAAACTATCAGTAAGAACAGAATTATACTGCTTCATCATTTGTGATGAAGTCATATCAAACCTGAGTCTTCCAGCACATAAAAGACTCACCAGACAAATGACTGTATTTATAAACACCACATAAATCAACCCAATATCTGATGATCAACTGGACGCTTGACCTTACTTACTAAAACCCAATCTTTACATTAAAAATTTTTAGAAAGGGCTTCCCTGGTGGCGCAGTGGTTGAGAGTCCGCCTGCCGATGCAGGGGACACGGGTTCGTGCCCCGGTCCGGGAGGATCCAACGTGCTAACTGGGGAAAAATATATCTGAGTCCTAACCCCATGAATGTGACCTTCTCTGGAAACAGGGTCTTTGCAGGTGTAATTAAGTTAAGGATCTCAATATGAAAACATCTTGGATTTAGGGTAGGTCTTAAATCAAATGACTGCTGTCCTTATATGAGAAAGGAGAGGAGATCTGAGACATAGAGAAAAAGACCATGTGAAGACAGAGGCAGAGATTGGAAGCATGTGGCCACAAGCCAAGGGACAGCAGACCCACCAGAAGCTGCAAGAGGCAAGGAAGGATTCTCCCCCAGAGCCTTGAGAGGGATTGTAGCCTACCTTATAGGTTTCAGACTTCCGGCCTCTAGAACAATGAAAGAATAAATTTTTGCTGTTGTAAGTCCCCTAGTTTGTGGTAGTTTGTTATGGCAGCAATAGGAAACTAATACACTCCCCAGAAAGTTAAGACCCAAAGTCACACCAGAAGCCCAATAAGTGTTACAAAAGTGTCCTAAGGACTTCCCCGGTGGTCCAGTGGTTAAGACTCTGCGCTTCCACTGCAGGGGGACGCAAGTTCGATCCCTGGTCAGGGAAGTTCTGCATGCCACGTGGTACGGCCAAAAAAAAGTAACTTAGCAGCTCAGAGACAGAACAATGGCCTAGAAATTGGGTCTATTTACTCCAAGTTAAGTGCTCAATCTTCTACTATCCAATAATGTCATGTGATGACTTCTGTGTGTTAGATCACGTACAAAAGCTAAACAGTGTAAGTTATGATTCCTGTACTCAGAGCTCTAGCAATCCAGTCATGGATAAAATACAAAAATGTGTTCATTATTCAACAAGAAGTGTAGCAGTTACAAGCACAGACTCTGAATCCAGACTGCCTGGGTTCAGACACCAGTGCTGCCCCTTGCACACTGAGTTACTGAACCTGCTGGTACTTCAGGAGCCTGATCCGTGTATTTGGTTGGTCACAGTAGCTACTCAGAGGGTAGCTATGAACATGAAGTGAGCTGACACGTGGCCATGACAGTAACTGGCCCACAGTATAGTTACTATCTGCAAGGCTCTCTGTGTTTGGCGCTGAGGATCAAAGCGATAAAGATACAGTCCTTGACTTCAAAGAGCTTACCTTGGGAAGTTCAGGCAAAATGCCATTTTTCCAGCAAGTAACTGATGTGCTATAAGAGTCGGGCAATTTTAAGGAAATAAATAGGAGAAGTAATAGAATAGGTCTAATCTTGGAAGCATATGCTCGTGGGATCAGTGAGGATGCCCTAAAGGAGTAGTTATTACTCCCAAATTTGGGATAGTATTTAGCCAAAACATTGTGAGTAATAAATACAAAAGAGTATACAATCCAATCTGAATTATAAATAATGGCCTATAAGTACTTGCAGGATTTCAGAGATGGACAGATTGGAACAAGCTTGGAATCATAAAATCCAAGGTTCAGAAGGCCTCTGAAAAGTTTTCTGGCCCAACTTCCAACCTGTGCTTAAATGGTTTCTGTATCTCTCAAGCAGTCACATAGCTGAACTTAAATATTTCTATTGACAGGGATCTCACTACCATACAAAAGAGTCTATTCCACTTTTAAGGATCTCTGGTTATTAGAAAGCTCTTATTTATATGAGGCTGAAACTCACCTGCCTGTACTTTTTACCCATTAGTTACCCACTAACCTATTAGTTTATTCATTAGTTCTCATTAAGTTCTTGGGGCAAACAGAACAAGTCTGTTTCCTCTTTTATATGACAACTTTCAACTATTGCAGGGATTAGCAAACCTTTTCTGTAAAAGTCCAGGGATTAAATATTTAAGGGTTTTTAGGCAACACTGTCTCTGTCAACTCAGCATAGAAAATATGTGAATGTTTAGGGTAACTGTTCCAATAAAACTTTACTTGTGACACTGAAATTTGAATTTCATGTTATCTTCTTCTGAGTTTTTTTTCAACCATTTAAAAAGTGGAAGACCATTTTTAACCACAGACCATAAAAAAACAGATAGTGAACCAGATTCAGCCCCCGGGCTGTCCTTTGCCAGCCCCTGAACTATTTTGATAGGGGATTTCATACTTTCCCCCAGCTGAGCTTTTCCCTTTTCCAAATTAAATATTCCTCGGTATCTTATCTACTTCTTGTAAAACATGGTAATACTTTTCATTATTCCAACCTAAAATTGCTTTTTTTTTTTTTTGGTTTGGTTTTGTCTTTTTCTCTGTGTGTGGCCATTACTCACATGTATTGAATTATTTGCTTTGACCGTATTCTAATCCATTTAAGATTCATTATCTCTTTTAACCCTCAAGCCAATCCTTAAAAGGAAGTATTATTAATTCATTTCTTACCTTGTTCTAGAAGCTAATATTATCCCTGTTTTATAAATGAGACAACTAAGGCTCAGAGAAGACAAGTGACTTGTCCCAAATCACTTGGTTAGAAAGTGACAAGAAGGATTTGAAGATGGATCTTCTAACTACTAGTTCAGACCACTTCACACCACACCATGTCCTCTGCAGCTAGAGGTCTTGTAACCCTGTAGAAAGGGAATGAGGTTGATCCAACCTGATTCATGGTTGGTGAGCCCATGAGATTTCTAAAGATCATCACTTCTCTTTATATATTTTGAACCATCTTTTCAATAGACTGATCTAGCATCTTACCCAGAATTAGAATCAAGGTCTTCAGTTTGTAGGTTGCAGAATCATACTCTTGCCTCTTCTGAGAGCTCTCAAAATCTTGAAAAAACGGTAATCTGAGCTAAATCAGGATTTAAAGAGAAAAAAAGGGATGTTGGTAGAAGGCAGGATGGGATTAACAAAGCAGCTTGTCTGCTATGTGCCAAACCCTATGTAAGCAAACTAGCCACTGATTGGTTCCAGGCAGTGAAATCAAGCACTGATTTAATGAGAAAAAAAATGAATCTGTTTAGTTAACATACTCAATGCTGTTCCCCCAGCTCAAATCCAGACACGGAAATTTATTTCCCCTGTATTCCAAAAGTAAGACAAAACACTTAGAAAGGGGGATGGGTAAGCACCGACCTCCAGTAGTTTTGAAGACAGGGGGCTGGCTCTCACTTACTAGCATCATCTTGGTACAACTAAGGTACAATTCCAAGCTTTAGAAAGTGAATTGTTTTTCTTACAACTGAGAAACTATCTTTGGAAGCAATCATAAAGGAGATGTTTCAGAAATGTTTTGCACAACTGCACCTTTGAAAGAATAAGAGTATATCCTCCTCTTCACAAAGTGATCACTGTGTAGGAAAGAACTTCATTCAGATACAAAGTTCTGAGGGACTTGTATGAAAATCAGTACTGCTACTTGACAGTCTTTGAAATATCTTATCAAGGATACTTTCCATCCCCTTTTTAAGCAGATTTCAACTCTAACCAAAAATTTTAAGGTGAGCTACTGTCTTGATGACCCAATGAGTTTTAAAATATTATCTTGGCCCTTTTCTGTTTTAATATTGTTTTTAACACTGTTGGCATTTCCTTTCAGGAGTTAAAACACCACCTTTCAATGTGGGATTCAAGTACTAATCAAAAATACTTTGCAGTTTAATAGAGCCTACCAAGAACTCTGCTTTTTCTAAATTGATACTTTACGATTTAGGGATGGCTGCCTTCACTGATGTTGTCCATTTTCCAACAAAAAGCTCTCTCTCAGGAGACCTGCTGGAGGAGCATTGGTTTATATCCACTGGCCTGGTTCACATAAATGCCAATCCACGCTTTGTATGCCTGAACAATATGCCTGAACCTGGTGTCCGATGGGTCCCAGCTCTGTTTCATAAACACCAAGTCTGAACCCCCCAAACCCTGGCAAATAATGTTCTGGCACCCAACTCTCATGGCTTGATTTATAATAACACAGCCCAGTCGACACAGTTGTAAAAAAGTTTTTTTAAAATGTGATGGTCTTACTGTACTTCCTCTTTATAGAAAGAATCAATATACTCTGTCTACAAGGTTTTAACAGAATACGAAATGTTGCAAATTTTAAATGCCACAATAAGGGCCTACATACTTTGAATCTCTTCTGTCAATCCTATGAAGACACTGCCCCTTCTATTATAATACATGTTACATTGTCTCATGATCAACTTTTCACGTATTTGTATTATTGATTACTGGCCTCTCTCAGCAAGAGTGAAAGCTCCAGGAAGGCAGGAATTGTTTTTCTTTTGTTCACTGATGTATCCTAGGCACCTGAAACAGTTTCTGGTATGTACTAGGCACTTAATATGGATTTATTTAATAGATGGATGGAAGGAAGGATAAACAGATGGATGGAACAATATCTTCTACTAGCTTGTCAACATCTAGTAGTATAACTATGAAAAGTAATACATGTACACTCTTAAATAAAATTCAAACAAACAACCTGTAAAAAAATTACGACACTAATTAGGGAGATGTGAACACTGGATATTTCATATTAATAAATTGTTTATTTGTTGAGGTATGAAATGTATTCTAGTTATGTTTACATGTTGAAATACTTAAAAATATAATGATGGCTAGGATTTGTTTCAAAATAATCTAGAGGAGAAGCAGGGCAGTGAGGGGAGATATATACAAAACAAGATTGGCCATGAGGTGATCATTATTTTGGGGTGATGGATATATGGAAGTTTCTACTACTGCATATATTTGAATTTTTTCAGAGAAAAAAGTTAAATAAAAAGTTAAATAAAATAAAGTTAAATAATATTTAAAAAGTTAAATATTCAAGCCATAAAAAAATGGCAAACGGGTAAAAGTAAGACCCCCTCCCATCTCTGAACACTAAGCTCATTTTCGCTTAAAAGGAAAAGCAAAACCACTAAGCATCTAAAATATACCAAGCACTATTCTAGTTAATGGAGATACGGCTGTTAAGAAGCATTTGCATGCTAGTGAGAGAAACAGACAATAAATAAGTTAGAAAATAAATAAATACATGAGACAATTTCAGAGAGTGACAGGTGCTGTTAGAAAGCAAAACCAGCTCTTCTCCCCCAAATCAACGAGTGTTCCCAGATATTCCAGGCATTTACCAGCACACACTCAAGTGTGCGTATATGCATGTGTGTGCAGTGTGCACTCTTTTACTGTACACACCCTTTTTTACCCAGGAGCATCCATGTCATTCTGTACTTTGCTTCTTCCCCTGAACAATACATCCTAATGGTCTATGTCCAGACTGGGACCTCTTGAGAGCAGGGACCTTCTAGAATTTACTTTGCATCCCCAGGATGTGACACAGCACCTGGCAGCTGTCAGACCTTCAGCAAATGTTTCATGCCTTGAAGACTTAAAATTCTTCAATTTCTTTAAAACCATCAAAAGTGGTTGAACACTGGGCACACCAGCTTCTCAACCTCTCTGCACCTTTGTCTCTCTTACTCCAAAGGTAGATCTCAGGGGGGTTTTGCAGAGCTGCATGGTGCCTGGCACGTGGAGGGCCTTTAAGAAATGTTTACCAGAGGAATTTGGAAAGGGATGAGAATCACAGAAAGGCAAAGGCTGTCAGACAAACTTCTCATTAACGACAGCTGGGCACCTGGTGGCCCCCCCCCACCCAGGAAGTAAATGATGCTGGACAGGTGTTCTCTGACACTGGGAAACAGAAAAGCTATGTTTACTGTGCCTACCCATGGCCTGGACTGGTTTTGGTCTGGGTTGTTAGGGGGGGACAGAGAGGGCGTTGGGGTGTTTTTTGTTTCTTTAACCTGCTCAAACTGTTTTAAACTCCAGAGGCTTTCAATAATATGTTTGCTCCAAGAATCACTTTTAATCCTCACCAGACCTCGTAGGGCTGCTCATGAAATCAATGGGAGGCCATTTACATCGCTGTGTCTTTCCTGAAGGGCTTGGGTCTTGTAGGGTCCAACGTGCTGTGTTAATTTTGAAGAATGTGTTATTAGCAGTCTTTCCGATTCTGTTGTTATTTCGCTGGATGGCGTTAACAGCAGAAAAGCTGCATGAGTGCAGTGGCCACCAGATAATGTGGGCCTTGAATTTTACTTCATTTTTAATGGCTTGAGAGAGGTTAGAGGTATTTAGATATGTCCTGAAAAAAATAACTGAGTTACTGATTGGATTTTTAAAAATTGGAGTGAAAAGGAAAAACAAGCTACTGTAAATTGGAATTTATTTACATAGTTCCTAGCATTACTCAAAGTTGAGTTAACACCCTGTATGTGTACACAGAGCAGAGTATGTGATGATATTCTTACCAATAATGCATCCAGATCATTGCATTAAGCTTCCCTGGCAGATTGCAGTATTTGAAAGATGAGGAGACCAGTCCAAAAATAGACCTAGAGACCCCTTCTTCAACCTGAGATCTTGTTGCATTCTCCCTTTTAAAAGTCACTTAAAGGACCCACTGGAAGCAACAGGAGGGTTTAGATTGGGTAGGAGCTCAGACCTTTCCATGAACGCTACGTGTGCCGAGTGAGTTGTATATGTTGGAGTGTGTATAAATGGAAAGAAGAAAAGAAGCTAGAGAAAGTATGCAAGTTTGAAATTGGACAGGAAGATACCAAATAAATGTTAGACACCAAAATTACCATAGAAACCAAGACTGGCTGAAGTACTCAAGGCTCACACAGGCAGCTCACCGTTGTCTATAACAAAATACTGACTGGGGGACTTAAACAACAGACGTTTACTTTCTCACAGTCTAGAGGCTGGAAGTCGATCAAGGTGCCAACATGGTCAGTTCTGGCGAGAGCCCACTTCCTGTTTTGCCGATGGCCGAGTTCTCCCTGTTTCCCCTGGTGACCTTTCCCCTGTGTGTGTGTGTGTGTGTGTGTGTGTGTGTGTGTGTGTGTGTGTGCCAGGGGGGCATGTTTGTCCTTCTAATCCTATCATGGAGACCCTACTCTGATGACCTCATCTGAACCTAATCACCTCCCAAAGGCCCCACTCTGAATACCATCATATTGGGAGTCAGGGCTGCAACATATGAATTTTGGGGAGATACAAACATTCAGTTCACAACCACACCCAAAGCAATTTTAGCACTTTATAACTGTATTTTATTTGGTTATTATGAAGATATCTATATTTATAGAAGTCCTCTAATTTAAAAACATGACACAAATGAACCTTTTTACAAAACAGAAACAGACTTACAGATATTGAAAATAAACTTGTGGTTATGAAACGGGCAACGTGGAGGGGAAGGGATAAATCAGGAGCCTGGGATTAATATATACACACTACTATACATAAGAAAGATAACTAATAAGGACCTACTGTATAGCACAGGGAACTCTACTCAGTATCCTGTGATAACCTATATGAGAAAACAATCTGAAAAAGAATGACTATATGTATATGTATAACTGAATTACTTTGCTGTACACCTGAAACTAACACAACATTGTAAATCAACTATACTCCAATAAATTTTTAAAAAAATAAAGTGTCAGGGCTTCCCTGGTGGTGCAGTGGTTGAGAGTCCGCCTGCCGATGCAGGGGACACGTGTTCTTGCCCCGGTCCGGGAAGATCCCACGTGCCGCGGAGCGGCTGGGCCCGTGAGCCACGGCCGCTGAGCCTGCGGGTACGGAGCCTGTGCTCCGCAGCGGGAGAGGCCACAGCAGTGAGAGGCCCGCGTACCACAAAAAAAAAAAAAAAAGTGTCACTAAATTAATAGTAAAAAAATAAAGAATAAAACATTTATCATCATCTACTCTGTGCCAGGTGCAGTTGTGGGCCTCGAGAGATAAAAAAGGGATAAAAATAGTTGCGGTCCCCTGTCCTCATGGGGCTCACAGTTTAATGAGAGAAGGAGAAAGACAATGAAGAAGTAAACAAACAAATAAATAAACAAGTAAATAAAATAAATCAGTTGCTGCTTGTGATTCTGCTTTGAAGGACAGAAAAGGGTACAGTCCTAGAAAAAAGTGTGTGGGGGGGATTCAAGGGATCCACTTTAGGTGAGGAGCTTAGGGAAGGAGACTTGGAGGCGGTAACATTTAAGCTTAGACTTGAAAGATAAGGAAGAGCGTTCCAGCAGATGGAACAGCGGATGTGAAGGCCTCCAGGCAGAAGAGAGTTTGGCCTGTTGTAGGAACCCGGTGAGGTCCTTGTGTCTAGAACGCAGTGAGTGAGGGGGAGAGTGGCACAGTATGAAGTTGAGGTGGCTGGCAGAGCAAGATCACATGGGGCCTTGCAAGCCAACGTAAGGCATTATTTTATTCTAAGGATGATGGAAGTCATCATAGGTGTCTAAGCCAGAAAAGAGGTGGTTTGCTTTGTGTGACTTGTACTCTCTTAGCTCAGGTGAAGCAGTCAGTAGATGGGAATACAGGAGGCAGGAGGAGACAGAGACAAGAGTCATGGGTGATGGAGAGAGACGCGCCTTGGATATATTTGGTCCACAAGGATTCTTGCAGCCCTAGTGGTCATAGAAAACTCTTTGTAGATCTAGTGGTGCTTGACAACCATTGTTCAGGTGATGAAGGGACTACGCATTCAGCAGACATTCGTTGGACATCCACCCAGGTGGGCCATATGGCGGCCACACGAAGATGAATAAGACCAAGAGCTCTCGGGCTAGTCAAGGACGCTGGCAAAGATGCAGAAGACATTCAGAGAACCTGTTAAGAGCTCTGAGAGGGTTCATCCCGCAGGAGGAGGACGCAGAAGTTTGAGCCCCTTCTCTGGGCAGGTAGCAGGGAAAGTCTTGTACACCAAAGAGATGGTGCCTGAGCAGACTGCTTGAGGAACAAGGAGGATGTGCCCCAAGTGGAGAGACAATGCAGGCAGCAGAGACGTGTGAGCAGGGCCTGTGTGGGCCGCCATGTTGGTGAATATGGCCAGAGCACTGGGTCCCTGTGGGGAGGGGCAGTGAAGGATCTATGTGCCACTAAGAGGCGAGGGAAACACTAAGACTGATGTCGTTAGAAAGAAGTGGGAAGAACGGTTTGCAAAGAGAATAAAGACAGAGGTAGACTCTGATGCAATAGCCCAGGCAACAATAATAAGTCAATCTGAGGCAAGATGATGATATTCATAAGACGACTGCGTTAAAGCCTTTTATTGTATTCCCTAGACCACCAGGTACGACACCCAACACATGGTATTTTAAAAATTACTGTTAAACTGTATCAAGTAAATATAACTGTATATGCTAATACACAAAATGTCCAGTTCTAGATTCAGCAAAAGATAGTATACCTCCACCGAGAGGCAAAGAGCTAGATGTTATTTTTACATATTTATAAGGTCCAAACAGGTTAATGTATATTCCTGACATCACAGATTTATTTCTATGTTAATTCACTTTCAGAAAGCATGTATAACCATAATATACATGGTGAGAAAGTAATTTTATTCATATGTTTGGACATAAAAAATATCATTATGCAGTCTAATAATCCCAGTTGACAGTCAGAATCATTTTTTTAAAAAAGAAAACATATATTAAGAAAGAATTCAAGAAAAGCAACAACCAAGCCCTGATCTGGCTCCTCTGTTTTGCCGGGTGGCACTGATTTATACCAGCAAGTACAGTCATTTGCGAGTTCATTTCGTGATCAATGCCTGGCCGAGTTTGCCTTTATACATTATGAAAAGTCATCTCCACATTTGCATTTGTGTAAGCAGGTCTGCTAAAGAACTCTGCCTATGCTTTGCAGGCAACTGGGAAAGCAGTTCATCTTCTTTTTTCTTTCCCTCTTTTATTTACATACTGAATTTTTTTTTACCCTATGATGACTGCACAGGTATTGATCTCTGGAGAGACACCGAAGTTCTACTATACACCATTTCAAAAGCTTAAATGAGGTTATTTTAGATGTCAGTGCAAATCTTTTCCAAAAACAAGAAAGGACAATTTTATTCTGTTTGGATAACCTTGACATTTTTCCGAAGAGATTTAACCTAGAAGATGTGAAGGTCAATCAGGAAATGCGGTCCTCCCTATCTTCGCCAAGATTGGGGTCCCAAGCTCAGGCCACCTCCAGCCAGCCAGCTGTGGGTAAATCCTCAGCTCGGGGCGAGCTGAGCACCCATACTTCCCTCCACCCACGCTGGACAGAGAGAGAAAATGGCTCCATTCTTTAGGACCACAGATCACTGAGAAAGCTGCGTAAGATGGCTTTTTTTCTTCCTTTTTTCGCCCTCGCTTCTCTTTACACCTGAAGTTTAGACGAGTGACACATCGCTGGCTTTCCACGCAGCCCCTCAGGGGCCCCTCCTTCTGGATAAGCCTCAGCTTCCTGGCTGGCCTGCCGGGGAAACTGGTTCGACACACCCAGGGGAAAAATGACAGCTTTTCACAGCAAGCTGCTCGGCTCATAAATAGCACGGGGAAGCGTCCTCACAGGTCCCGACCTGCCTCTTTCAAAACGTCAGCGCAGCCAGCCTGGTAGACATCTTCAGGGAACAGCAGCAACTCTTTACAGAACTTTCTGGGAAGTGTTTACAAACGAAACAGATCGCAGCTGACATCTTAACCATTCTGAGGCCTGCAAGTGAATGACAGCTCACCTCCCTGCTGAAGGCTGGGGGGTTCTTTCTTCTTTCTGAATGACCCTGGGAGGCAGGGAAAGGGAGGGAAGGACAGAGCTAAACAGGAGGGAATTTAGCTTCGTAAAGAATGAGGTGTCCAAAACCCTGGCAAAAGGCCTATTTTTTTATGCCTTCAGGTAAGAAAGCCAAGTGTTTTTACTGGAACTTGCTCTACATTTCACACCCCTTTTTGCAAATTTCTGCTATATATGCTGAGCTGAGTGAGCTTCTGGACAGGAGTGACAAAGTAAGTACACACTACATATAATTTATTTATAAGCGCTGGAAGAAGTTAAATTCATTCAGGATTTATTTAACTGCGGTGGTGATCACGGAAAGCTCATGGCATTCCAGCAAAACACCCCCAAATGCACATTTAAATTCTTTTAAGGCCATATTTAAACCTGGAAGATAGATACAAGTGACTTGCTAATCGCATCATTATATGGGCTTTAAAAACTAATTTTTTTTCAATTTTTGAATTTTATTTTATTTATTTTTTATACAGCAGGTTCTTATTAGTCACCCATTTTGTACACATCAGTGTATACAAGTCAATCCCAATCGCCCAATTCATCACACCACCACCCACCCCCCGCCGCTTTCCCCCCTTGGTGTCCATATGTTTCTTCTCTACACCTGTGTCTCAATTTCTGCCCTGCAAACCGGTTCATCTGTACCATTTTTCTAGGTTCCACATATATGCGTTAATATACAATATTTGTTTTTCTCTTTCTGACTTACTTCACTCTGTATGACAGCCTCTAGATTCATCCACGTCTCTACAAATGACCCAATTTCATTCCTTTTCATGGCTGAATAATATTCCATTGTATATATGTACCACTTCTTCTTCATCCATTTGCCTGTCAATGGGCATTTAGGTTGCTTCCATGACTTGGCTATTGTAAATGGTGCTGCAATGAATATTGGGGTGCATGTGTCTTTTTGAATTATGGTTTTCTCAAGATATATGCCCAGTAGTGGAATTGCTGGGTCATATGGTAATTCTATTTTTAGTTTTTTAAGGAACCTCCATACTGTTCTCCATAGTGGCTGTATCAATTTACATGCCCACCAACAGTGTAAGAAGGTCCCCTTTTCTCCACACCCTCTCCAGCATTTGTTGTTTGTAGATTTTCTGATGATGCCCATTCTCACTGGTGTGAGGTGATAGCTCATTGTAGTTTTGATTTGCATTTCTCTAATAATTAGTGATGTTGAGCAGCTTTTCATGTGCTTCTTGGCCATCTTTGTCTTCTTTGGAGAAATGTCTATTTAGGTCTTCTGCCCATTTTTGGATTGGGCTGTTTGTTTTTTTAATATAGAGCTGCATGAGCTCTTTCTATATTTTGGAGATTAATCCTTTGTCTATTGATTCATTTGCAAATATTTTCTCCCATTCTGAGGGTTGTCTTTTCGTCTTGTTTGTAGTTTCCTTTGCTGTGCAAAAGCTTTTAAGTTTCATTAGGTCCCATTTGTTTATTTTTGTTTTTATTTCCATTACTCTAGAAGGTGGATCAAAAAAAAATCTTGCTGTGATTTATGTCAAAGAGTGTTCTTCCTATGTTTTCCTCTAAGAGTTTTATAGTGTCTGGTCTTACATTTACGTCTCTAATCCATTTTGAGTTTATTTTTGTGTATGGTGTTAGGGAGTGTTCTAATTTCATTCTTTTACATGTAGCTGTCCAGTTTTCCCAGCAGCACTTATTGAAGAGACTGTCTTTTCTCCATTGTATATCCTTGCCTCCTTTGTCGTAGATTAGTTGACCATAGGTGCGTGAGTTTAACTCTGGGCTTTCTGTCCTATTCCATTGATCTATATTTCTGTTTTTGTGTCAGTACCATATTGTCTTGATTACCGTAGGTTTGTAGTATAGTGTGAAGTCAGGGAGTCTGATTCCTCCAGCTCCATTTTTTTCCCTCAAGACTGTTTTGGCTATTCAGGGTCTTTTGTGTCTCCATACAAATTTTAAGATTTTTTGTTTTACTTCTGTAAAAAAATGCCACTGGTAATTTGATAGGGACTGCACTGAATCTGTAGATTCCTTTGGGTAGTATAGTCATTTTCACAATAGTGATTCTTCCAATATAAGAGCATGGTATATCTCTCCATCTGTTTGTGTCATCTTTGATTTCTTTCATCAGTGTCTTATAGTTTTCTGAGCACAGGTCTTTTACCTCCTTAGGTAGGTTTATTTCTAGGTTTATTCCTTCCTCTGAAATTTTTTGGAAGAGTTTGAGAAGGATGGTGTTAGCTCTTCTCTAAATGTTTGATAGAATTCACCTGTGAAGCCATCTGGTCCTGGACTTTCATTTGTTGGAAGATTTTTGTTGTTGTTGTTGTTGGAAGATTTTTAATCACAGTCTCACTTTCATTACTTGTGATTGGTCTGTTCATATTTTGTGTTTCTTCCTGGTTCAGTCTTGGAAGGTTATACCTTTCTAAGAATTTGTCCATTTCTTCCAGGTCGTCCATTTTATTGGCATAGAGTTGCTTGTAGTATTCTCTTATGATGCTTTGTATTTCTGCAGTGTCCATTGTAACTTCTCCTTTTTCATTTCTAATTTTATTGATTTGAGTCCTCTCCCTCTTTTTCTTGATAAGTCTGGCGAAAGGTTTATCCATTTTGTTTATCTTCTCAAAGAACCAGCTTTTAGTTTTATTGATCTTTGCTATTGTTTTCTTTGTTTCTATTTCATTTATTTCTGCTCTGATCTTTATGATTTCTTCTACTAACTTTGGGGGTTTTTTTTCTTCTTTCTCTAGTTCCTTTAGGTGGAAGGTTACATTGTTTATTTGAGATTTTTCTTGTTTCTTGCGGTAGGCTTGTATTGCTATAAACTTCCCTCTTAGAACTGCTTTTGCTGCATCCCATAGTTTTTGGATCATCATGTGTTCATTGTCATTTGTCTCTAGATATTTTTTTATTTCCTCTTTGATTTCTTCAGTGATCTCTTGGTTATTTAGTAATGTATTGTTTAGCCTCCATGTGTTTGAGTTTTTTATGTTTTTTTTTTTCCTGTAATTGATTTCTAATCTCATAGCATTGTGGTTGGAAAAGATGCTTGATATGATTTCAATTTTCTCAAATTTACCAAGACTTCACTTGTGACCCAAGGTGTGATCTATCCTGGAGAATGTTCCGTATGCACTTGAGAAAAGTGTAATCTGCTGGTTTTGGATGGAATGTCCTATAAATATCAATTAAATCTATCTGGTCTGTTGTGTCATTTAAATGTTGTGTTTCCTTATTAATTTTCTGTCTGGAAGATCTGTCCATTGGTGTAAGTGAGGTATTAAAGTCCCCCACTATTATTGTGTTACTGTCAATTTCCTCTTTTATAGCTGTTAGCAGTTGCCTTATGTATTGAGGTGTTCTGATGTTGGGTGCATAAAGATTTATAATTGTTATATTTTCTTCTTGGGTTGATCCCTTGATCATTATGTACTGTCCTTCCTTGTCTCTTGTAACATTCTTTATTTTAAAGTCCATTTTATCTGATGAGTGTTGCTACTCCAGCTTTCTTATGATTTCCATTTGCACGGAATGTCTTCTTCCATCCCCTCACTTTCAGTCTGTATGTGCCCCTAGGTCTGAAGTAGGTCTCTTGTAGACAGCATATATATGGGTCTTCTTTTTGTATCCATTCAGCGAGCCTGTGTCTTTTGGTTGGAGCATTTAATCCATTCACATTTAAGGTAATTATCAATATGTATGTTCCTATTACCATTTTCTTAATTGTTATGGGTTTGTTTTTGTAGGTCCTTTTCTTCTCTTGTGTTTCCCACTTAGAGAAGTTCCATTAGCATTTGTTGTAGAGCTGGTTTGGTGGTGCTGAATTCTCTTAGCTTTTGTTTTGCTTGTCTGTAAAGCTTTAGATTTCTCCATGGAATCTGAATGAAATCCTTGCTGGGTAGAGGAATCTTGGTGTTAGGTTCTTCCCTTTCATCACTTTAAGTATATCATGCCACTCCCTTCTGGCTTGTAGAGTTTCTGCTGAGAAATCAGCTGTTAACCTTATGGGAGTTCCTTTGTATGTTATTTGTCATTTTTCCCTTGTTGATTTCAATAATTTTTCTTTTTCTTTAATTTTTGTCAATTTGGTTACTGTGTCTCGGCATGTTTCTCCTTGGGTTTATCCTGCCTGGGACTCTCTGTGCTTCCTGGACTTGGGTGGGTATTTCCTTTCCCATGTTAGGGAAGTTTTTGACTATAATCTCTTCAAATATTTTCTCGGGTCCTTTCTCTCTCTTCTCCTTCTGGGACCCCTGTAATGCGAATGTTGTTGCATTTAATGTTGTCCCAGAGGTCTCTTAGGCTGTCTTCATTTCTTTCCATTCTTTTTTCTTTATTCTGTTCCACGACAGTGAATTCCACCATTCTGTCTTCCAGGTCACTTATCTGTTCTTCTGCTTCAGTTATTCTGCTATTGATTCCTTCTAGTGTATTTTTCATTTCAGTTATTGTATTGTCCATCTCTGTTTGTTTGTTCTTTAATGCTTCTAGGTGTTTGTTCTTTAATTCTTCTACGTCGTTGTTAAACATTTCTTGCACCTTCTTGATCTTTGCCTCCATTCTTTTTCCGAGGTCCTGGATCATCTTCACTATCATTATTCTGAATTCTTTTTCTGGAAGGTTGCCTATCTCCACTTCATTTAGTTGTTTTTCTGGAGTTTTATCTTGTTCCTTCATCTGGTACAAAGTCCTCTGCCTTTTCATTTTGTCTATATTTCTGTGAATGTGGTTTTTGTTCCACAGCCTGTAGAATTGTAGTTCTTCTTGCTTCTGCTGTCTGCTCTCTGGTGGATGAGGCTATCTAAGAGGCTTGTGCAAGCTTCCTGATGGGAGGACTCGTGGTGGGTAGAACTGGGTGTTGCTCTGGTGGGCAGAGCTCAGTAAAACTTTAATCCACTTGTCTGCTGATGGGTGGGGCAGGGTTCCCTCCCTGCTGGTTGTTTGGCCTGAGGCAACCTAGCACTGGAGCCTACCCAGCTCTTTGATGGGGCTAATGGCAGACTCTGGGAGGACTCACACCAAGGGGTACTTCCCAGAACTTCTGTTGCCAGTGTCCTTGTCCTCATGGTGAGACACAGCCACCCCCCACCTCTGCAGGAGACCCTCCAACACTAGCAAGTAGGTCTGGTTCAGTCTCCTATGGGGTCACTGCTCTTTCCCCTGGGTCCCAACATGCACACTACTTTGTGTGTGCCCTCCAAGAGTGGAGTCTCTGTTTCCCCCAGTCCTGTCGAAGTCCTGCAATCAAATCCTACTAGCCTTCAAAGTCTGATTCTCTAGGAATTCCTCCTCCCATTGCCAGACCTCCAGGTTGGGAAGCCTGACGTGGGGCTCAGAACCTTCACTCCAGTGGGTGGACTTCTGTGATATAAGTGTTCTCCAGTTTGAGTCACCCACCCAGCAGTTATGGGATTTGATTTTATTATGATTGCGCCCCTCTTGCCGTCTCATTGCGGCTTCTCCTTTGTATTTGGATGTGGGATGTTTTTTTTTGGTGAGTTCCAGTGTCTTCCTGCTGATGATTGTTCAGCAGTTAGTTGTGATTCTGGTGCTCTCGAAAGAGAGAGTGAGCTCACGTCCTTCTACTCCACCATCTTGAACCAATCTCCCCAAAACTAATATATTATTATTTCCATGTCAGACTATGAGAGAAATAGTGAATGTTAAAATTAAAGGTATGATGCTGTGTTTTTAGATGGAATGCTATCAGGAAAATAAGGGGGACATTTCAGGTTAAGTGTGGGGAAGGAAGGAAAGAAAAGGGGGGAAAATAGATTCTCATTTTTGAGATTGCAATTTCATTTCAATTTAATAAGATTTTAAGTTTGGTTTGTTTGGCAAGTCCAATAGTATAGCAATAGGGACTAAAGGTCTTTGGATATGTCATTGCATGAGAGGACTTATTAAAGGTTAGACCTTTTTTTTTTTTTTTTTCTGTGATACATGGGCCTCTCACTGTTGTGGCCTCTCCCATTGCGGAGCACAGGCTCCGGACACGCAGGCTCAGCGGCCATGGCTCACGGGCCCAGCCGCTCCGCGGCATGTGGGATCTTCCCGGATCGGGGCATGAACCCCTGTCCCCTGCATCGGCAGGTGGACTCTCAACCACTGCGCCACCAGGGAAACCCTAGACCTCTTTTATGTATTATTTTTAATACACATTTCATGGCATTTACTGCAGAAGTCTCCTTGGGGAAATTAACAATGGAACAATTCCTATATTTAAGAACCATAAGTTCCCACGTATGCTGAATTAACCTATTGTATATCACCTTAATACTGGATACAGGACCTCCCTGGTGGTGCAGTGGTTGAGAGTCCGCCTGCCAATGCAGGGGACACGGGTTCGTGCCCTGGTCCGGGAAGATCCCACATGCCGCGGAGCGGCTGGGCCTGTGAGCCATGGCCGCTGAGCCTGCGCGTCTGGAGCCTGTGCTCTGCAACGGGAGAGCCCACAGCAGTGAGAGGCCCGCGTACCACAAAAAAAATACTGGGTACAAGGAAGGAAATTTCATTAAACCAGTTATTGTGCCCTTTTGTTTTTCTCTACTCCACTCAATAGATAGTCTTGGAAAACTCTGCCGTAGCCTTAACTTTATCTCAAAGACATGAAGTGATTACGTGCTTTTTATATTCTATGTTTTTTGTTAATAATTAACTTTCCTATAAGGAACTATCAACAGTAGTTAGAAATGAGATAATTATAAACAAATTCTATTTTACTATCTCTGTATAAACATACAAGCATGAATATGAGGACATCTAAAAATGCAGAAATATTAAGTTATATACTCCATGTATCAATATATAAAAACATAGCTGGAAGGAAATTTTTTTTCAAAATCAGGAAATAGTTCCTTATCTACTAGGTTAAAATCCTAAATCCTCCAACAAATGTATAGTTCCATATTTTTTTTAGTATTTCGTCACATAAAATATGTAAATAGCTCTTCACATTATTGTGGTGACTTGCATGTACAGTGGGGGTCAGATGGGAAAGAAAATAGCATTCTTATTTGTAAAGCAATGAAAACACAGGATAAATCTGGAATTAAAGCTGGCCTTTGAAACAAATTAAATATATGTTAAAGCATTTCTTCATGTCTAACTGTTGCACAAAGTGAGTTTTTTACGTAAGTTAACAGTTAATGCTACTTTCTATGCACTCTCTTACTGAAGGGTTGGCCTTAAATTCATTTTCCCCCTTGGATCAGTATTCTTGATACCTATGGAAAAGAACATGCTGGCTCCTCTAGAAAGTAGATAAGGTCAGAATTCAGGAAGAAATAAACATGATACTCCAATGGGAAACGTATGAAACCATCATAGTCAGTCAGCTGGGCTTTGAATGAAAAGTAAGTGAATCAATACCTCCCAGAAAAATCCATGCCGTTTCTTGCACAGAACCCAAACTACTACCAGGACTTTGCGTTAGTTCAGTGTAGACATTCTGCCAGACATAACGTATTTGATAAAGCTTCTGGCTTTTCATCTTCAGCCTGGTTTGCTATATTAATTCAAGAGTCTCAGGAATATGAGAAACAATGGCAATAATTCAAAACTTTTCATTATCTGTTCTTGGATGTGTCTTCATTTGTCATAACTGTTGGGCTATAATAAAGGAGCTTCTTCTGTCTTTTCATATAAATTTGGGTTTATTCTTTCCTGGTACTGATTTCAGTCCTGTGCCACCCTGACCCAGGGGAAAGGTGTGGGCTCCTTCTTCCCCAGGTACCTGCAGGTTGATGTAATTACTACTCCCGGCACCAACCCTGCCTTTGTCTCTAGTCCTTCTAGCCTTAGGAAGCTTCCTTTTATTTCAACTAGAATCATGTAATTAGTGAAAGGGTCAGGCAGAGCCAGACTTTTCCAAATTGAAAGTGATCACAAGATCATTAAAATCCAAGGGCCAGGATTATTAAAAGCATGGTTTATAATGGAAGCCATTCCTGTAGAAGGAACAAATACCCTGTAGTGAATCAACAGCAGATTACCTATAAACACTCATTCCCAGAATTTTGCATCTGGATGGGGTGTTCTCCTTCCCTCATCCTCTTTTGTGGGTATTTACCCATCTTCTTCCTAAAGGCGGGAGATTTACCAATTAGGTTAAAAAGGCGACAATCTTATCAGTCTTGCTAAGGCTCTGTTAGCATAATAATGTAGCAGAGTTTTTATAAGAGCTGGTCAACATTAGCAAGAGAAAGGGCTGTTTGTCTTGTAGATGTCTCATTCAAAGGGCCAAGAATGGTCACCCACCCTCCTCTGCCCACTACTCACAATCCCTCAAGGGAGCAAAGGTTCAGAGAGTGGAGAGTGAGAGACAAAGTGGGAAAGATCCAGGTGAGGGAAGGCACCGGTCAGCCGTGCTCTGCCTGCACCAGGAAGAGGATGCCTTCTGAAAGGGTGGGAGGGAGTAAAAGGACTTTCCCGGGACTAAGTACCTGGGGGAAATGGAGGTTTCATATCATTTCTGTGAGGGGGGTTGAAAACAGCCCCTCACAGAGACTCGGGTCTAAGAAGTGGAGGACAAAAAAAAAAAAAAAGTTATAAGATAATGGCTATAATTCCCTGTGCTATATAAAATATATTCTTGTTGATTATCTGTTTTATACATATTAGATTACATCTCTTAATCCCATTAGGGGAGGAGATCCTGCCCCTCCCCCTCCCCTTCACTGTTAATCACTAGTTTGTTTTCTATATCTATCAGTCTGTTTTGCTATATATGAATGTTTGTATTACTTTTCAGATTCTACATATAAATGATATTATACAGAAGAAAAAAGAAGTGGAAGACAAGTGACTGAAAAGGCAACCAGGCAGCAGCAAAGCCCCGGCTGAAGTCATCTGTGCAGGACCGGGCCAGCAGCGCGAATTGGCCCCAGAGCCAGTTGGTAGGGACTGGCAAAAGGTCCTGGTGAAACCTCCAGGTAAATCCCGATGGGGCGGGCGTGAGGGGGTCATAAACTAGTCCTAAAGCTCACCCTTCCTCAGCCCTTTCACTGTTCCAGGTTAGGATTAAGCAACAAGGAACGGCTGAAACTGTTTAATCATTCCTGCAGAGTGAGAGCCTGTATTCTTCAAATCTACTCAGTCATACACAGGCAGGATTTGTGTAAGCACAGCTCACTGGCCTTGCATTTCCCACACCTAAAGGAAGTGAATGACTGTACTGAATTCTACTTTTTTCCCTTGTTTGTTGCTTCATTACATGGAGTTTGGATCAAAGCCTACATTTAATATAAATAATTTAATAATTTAATATAATAATTTAATTTAATAATAATAATATAATATATAATATAATAATATAATATAATATAATATAATATAATTTAATAATAATATAATATATAATATAATAATATAATATAATATAATATAATATAATAATAATATAATATAATATAATAATATATAATATATAATATTATATAATTATAATATATAAAATATATATAAAATATATATAAAATATATAATATATAATATAATAATATATAATATATAATAATATATAATATAATATAATAATAATATAATTTAATAATTTAAATTAATTTAATAATTTAATATAAATATGTTAAAATTTTATGAAAAAGATCATTAAATCCCAGAAAAGTAGCCATTCCTAAAACCTGAAAATGTTTCATTTTTCTGATAGACTCCCAGCAGCACTTTGTTTGCATTAGAATTAAACGTCTGCCACATTGGAAACTGTAAAACTCAATCTCAGAAGGTTTTTTTATAAATTTAATATAAGATTTTAAGCAGCTCTTCTCAACTACTCGCTCTAGCAAAAAACAAGTCTTTTCTGCATAAAAATACGGTGAATTTATAAGCCAGTTACTTCCCACAAATTTGGGGAGGCAAAGAGGAGGAAAGAGACAGCCCAGGATAGCCTTGCTTTCCTGATGCAACTCCAGAGATTCACCAAGTCCTAGAATAAGGTGGTTTGTGAGAGAAAAGAATCAGAGGTGACAGAGTTTTTACCAAGCTCTAATCGTGGCAATGAGCCCAGCAAACCCCGATGTAGCTTAAGTGAGAATGAAGCAAGATAGACCATCACAGCCCTCCCTGGGAAGGGGTCTCCCTGGGATGGGAATCAAGATCATGATCACCAGGTCTTTCACTTATGGAGAGCTGGCCACATGCCAGGCCTTGGTAAACGCTTCCTCAGAGATTAACTAACTCTCAAGACCCAGACGAGACACAGGTCAGATTCTACTTCACAAGCACCAGAAGCCAGAATGGAGTGGAGAAGGGTTTATCCCTTCCAGCTCCCCAGTGTGAAGCAGATCCCAGTCATTCTCAGTTCCATTGCCCTGTTCTATTATTTCTTTCATTACATCTATCTCTATCTGAAATTATTTAATGTATTTGTTTGCTTCTGGGCTCCCAGGCGATGCTTAATAAAGGTGTATCGAGTGAATGAATGAACTTGCCCAAGGTCCCACAGCTGTTGGTACCCAAGCTAAAATTTGAACTCTGGTCTATCCAAATCCAAAGACAACTACATATTTAAAGGGTTTGTTTGTTTGTTTGTTTTTTAATTTAAAAAGAACTACTTAGATACTTACTAATGAAATGATACGATGTCTGGGAAATGCTTCAAAATAATACAGGAGGTGGAGCTTGCACGTAACTGAAACAAAACTGACCTGTGTTGATAGTTGTTGGACCTGGGTGATGACTAGGTACAGGTTTACTGCAGTGTTCTCTCTGCCTTAGTAGAGGCTTGAAATTTTCCATTATAAGATGTTTAATTCAAAGAGAACTTCAACACTCATTTCATATTTCTGTTCTTTCTTCTCCTACCTCAGTCTTTGCTGTTACCAGTCTAAATTTCATTCTCCTTCTCATCCTATGCTATCTAAACAATTTCCATTTCCCTTACTGCCTGTTTCCCCCATTTCTTTGACTTATGTACAGTAGACAAAAAATTTTATTTTCCCCTGAACACTTCTACATACAAAATATTGCCATATCCTTAATTCTGGCCATTAATTAAAAAGCAGGAATTTCATTCCAAAACTGTATATGTGCAAATTAGCAAATTTATGTACAACTCTAATATAATCATTAAATAATGATTTCACATAAAATTTAAAATTCATGTATGCAAACAAAATTGCAACACAGGACATCTGACTCATTGTTATTTAAACTACTAAGTATAACTTATATCATTTTTTACTAAATGTTCTCCTGAGTCAAGCAAGCAAGCAGTAACACCTACTCAAAGAAATTATAGGAAATAAGACTAGCTTTAAACACCAAATAAAAGAGAAATGTATTTATTTATTTATGCTTTTATTCTTCTGTTCCCATCATTTTTCTATCACTGTGACCGTGGCAAACATTATTGTTTTCTCAATCTATTTCTATTCTCTGGTGCTTCCTTGTCAGCCGAACCCAAACGTTGTTGGAGCAGTGATGTGTCTAGCCTCAGGTGAGATGTTCACTCTCTCACCCACTCTCACATCTAAAATAGCCTTGTAAAGCCATTGACCAATGAGACATACATGAAAGTCCACTCACGTGCTAGGAAAATTTTAGCATTTGTTAGAGGGAACAGAAGTAGTTGGCTCGTCCTTCCCCCACACTGTGCACACACACACGCACACACACATCTTCCCTCCTTGAATGTAGATGTGATGACCGGAGCTACAGCAACCACTGTGCAACTATGAGGATGGCATCCAACAAACATAGGATGATAGGGTGGAAGGAGGTAAAAAACCTGTGCATCTAATGTCATCACAGAGCATCTTAGTCAATGCCAGCAACCATCTACCTTTGGACATCTGCTCGTATTTTTTAAGCCAGGTCTTTCAATAGTTGTCATCAAATACATTCCTAACTGATATAGTCATCCTTGCTGAAAATTTTCAACTGCAGATTAATATTAATAAATTTCAAAAAGAAAATGAGATTTTAAAATGAGGAAGATCCTAAAATAGATGCTACTTACAGACATACAAGATCATGATTTTGCTCAGATCATAGGGTTTACTCAGTGGCTTCAGTTAACACCTCAGGCTTGAGGTTCTGTGGATATTTAAAAATAAATACACAAGCTTCCATTCACTCAAAGGACTGTCTCATTCAGAATCCAGTTTAGGGTACTAATCTAAACAGTGGATGATGTGAGGCACTGTGTATTTTGCCATAAGTAAAATTACTTATTGTGGGAAAAAAAAATGTAGCACAACGTTTCCACTGTCCACTCCCTGTCTCTTCATATCTCTTATCAGTTTTATGACAATCAAAAACAATTCCAGGTTCATGATCTTTTCCCCTCTTGGAGTACCTTTTTTTTTTTTCTATCTTCTCACCCTGACTTCCACCCACTAACACACCTTCTCCAATTCCTAATTCCTTCCCCCCCCCACCCCGGAAATAATTGTTGGGCTTTATGGCCATCCTATAGCAATTATTAGACCCTTTCGTTTGCCCAGCAAAAATTCATTGAGCACCTACTATGTGCCACATGCAGTGTGAGGGGCTGGGAGTATCCTGGTGAATCTAGTGGTCTAGAGAAACTCAGATTCTCTCTTAAATGTCATCTCAGTATAACTACTCATGCACTGCATCTTATTTTTATGTGGTTGAAACTAATGTATATGAAGAAAGCACAATTTCTTAAATTTTTTTTTTTGCTGTACACGGGCCTCTCACTGTTGTGGCCTCTCCTGTTGCGGAGCACAGGAAGCGCAGGCTCAGCAGCCATGGCCCACGGGCCCAGCCGCTCCGCGGTATGTGGTATCTTCCCAGACCGGGGCATGAACCCGCATCCCCTGAATCGGCAGGCGGACCCCCAACCACTGCGCCACCAGGGAAGCCCTGTATTTTAAAGCTTGATATTCCTGACTTGTTATTTCAAATGAGTAATTTGCTAGAGACCTTTAGATGCTTTAATAGGGTGACAAGACTACTTGGGCAAGAATAAAAATGGTTTTGTATGTTTTTAAAAGTACTGAAAAGAAAAAAGTATGTTTGAGCATTTGGGTTTCCTCAGAGGTTATCAGCCACTTAGAAAAATTGCCAGGGCTAGGCAATAAACACACTCACACATACCTATATGTGTTTTTTTAAATATAGAATGTTACACTTCAAGCAACCTTAGAGATTTGATGTATTGGAAAACTGGGTCCTAAAAAGGTTCAGTGACGTGCTCAAAATTAAAGAGCTAGTAGGTGCTTAAGATCCAATTATTTCACTCAGAAAGGAGGTTTACTACAGCAGAAGTTAATTAAATTAGATAGTATAGTAGAACAAGAGTCCTCAAATCATGGCTGGAAATCTGACTCTGACCCTCTGTTAACAGACAATTATAGAGAAAGGAAATAGAACTCAATCTACTATGAAAGGCAGAGGGGCAGGTGCAGTCGTCGGTATGAACCATGAGAAGAATGGCGATGGAGAGCTGCTCCAAGTTACTGACTTCGTGGTTTCAGCATTTAAAGAAGTAGATTTAATATTTTTTCTGGTAAGGGAAGGTGCTTTGTTTTAAAAGCTTGCTGAGGATGGGGGAGACGGAATTCTGCCACAAATGTGGCTGAATGGTCTTTGAATCCGGGAAGCAAATCCAGCTGATTTGTAACTTTAATGTAAGAAGATGTCCGAAGCTTGATGGGGAAAGTGAGTTATAAGAGTTGAGACTGACGAGAGGTTACACGTTTGTTCCTAGGTGGCATTTTTTTTTTTTTTAAATCATTCTCCATGTGATTATCGCCGCTTTGCAACATAAGCATGATGACTGTGAGGGACCATCCCTGGAGGGTCTCAAGATGGACATTCCTAGATCTTATGGAATCTGTGTATTTTGAGGAGAGAGGTTCATCATTTCATCAGATTCTCAGAGAAGTCTCTGACTCTGAAAAGACCAAGGATTCTTTTAATAAACTTTGTGACTCCAAACATGGATTGAAACATGGTCAGTGCATAAACGAGGCCAATACACATGAGGGCTTCTCTCAGCTTCTCTCGCTCAAGGTGACCAATAATTTATGCCAAGCAAGTAGAAAAGAAATGCACAGTTCACTGATTTTATTACCTGTCCCTAAGGGTAGGGCAAAAAGATGAAAAACATTAAGTTGTCAACAGGTACAATTTTGTGCTTACTTGTGAGACAGTGAAAGTGTAGACAAAATGTAGTGTAGAAAGTGTCGATAAAATCACTATTTTGTCCATTATCAGCAGCTTCCTCTTCGCAGTACCATTCCTCAGCCTGGTCCCAGTTGCCCAAGGTAATGTGAGAAAGCGTGTGGAAACCGTGATTAATGGTTCTTACTTATCTCCTATTAAAATGCCTAGCAGCCTTTGAATATAGGTGCTTGAAGATTTTAAATTTATTAATTTGTTTTTCTTAGAATCAGTGTATCCTGATGCTAACTTGCTTTAGCACTTTGCAAAAATTCTATAAAACTAATTTATGAAGTAAGTTTTCTGGCTCTGCATGACCTGGACATTTCTCTATAAAAGATTCAACTTTTTTTTTTTTTTGCGGTACGCGGGCCTCTCACTGTTGTGGTCTCTCCCGTTGCGGAGCACAGGCTCCGGACGTGCAGGCTCAGCGGCCATGGCTCATGGGCCCGGCTGCTCCGCGGCACGTGGGATCCCTCCGGACCGGGGCACGAACCCGTGTCCCCTGCATCGGCAGGCGGACTCCCAACCACTGCGCCACCAGGGAAGCCCTCAACTTTTTTAATGTATTTATTTTATTTATTTATGTTTGGCTGCATCGGGTCTTCGCCACTGCATGTGGGCTTTCTCTAGTTGCGGCGAGCAGGGACCACTCTTCACTGCGGTGTGCGGCCTTCTCATTCTGGTGGCTTTTCTTGTTGCGGAGCACGGCTTCTAGGCACGTGGGCTCAGTAGTTGTGGCTCGCGGGCTCTAGAGCGCAGGCTCAGTAATTGTGGCTCAAGGGTCCAGCTGCTCCGCGGCATGTGGGATCTTCCCAGACCAGGGCTCGAACTCGTGTCCCCTGCATTGGCAGGCGGATTCTTAACCACTGTGCCACCAGGGAAGTCCCTCAACTTTTTTTTTCTTAACTCAGTGCTTTTGTTTTTCCATGTATATGAATCCTTTCCCAAATTGGCACTTTTCTTCTACCTCCTTCATTTCAATACTGTGCTTTTTAACCGTGCCATGGGATTGTTTAGCATTATGCCGTCAGCGGTTCACAGGAAAAGAGTATATTTGATTTTAAACAGGATGAAAATGACATCTTTCATACTTCTGTTTAGTGTGTGAGAAGGCGAATATACAAATACAATGAACGCTAAATAAAATTTATCAACTCAACATTTATTGTGTACCCACAAGGTACCAGGAACTGTGGATAATAACAATAATATTGAGAAGAACAAGTGTTTATCAGTGGGTGTTCTCTGCCAGGCTCCGCAATATGTACTTTACATCGACTCTGATTCAATCCTCAGCACCACACTACGAGGGAGGTATTATTTTTAAGCCTTATTTTACAGGTGGGAAAACTGATAGAGCTGGGACTTAGCTCAGGGAACTCTACCTAAAGCCTGTGTGTTTAAACACCTGACCTTTACTGTCTTGTGAAGGGTACAGAACAAAAAAACAGACAAATGGAGCTTAAAAAAAACCCAAAAAACAGTTTTTTATTTAAATTTTCTAGAAAGTAGCCCAGTATCATGAAGACAATTTTAAGACATATTATCGCTGCACGTCTCATATTTTTTTAAATTAATGTGACATAGAAAGAAAGCAAATGATGAGCCTTAAAACTTTTTTTCTATATGTTACACGTCATACTACACTCAACTCCTTATTTATTAAATCAAGCTTTAAAATAATACCTGGAATCTTGTTAATCACTCAAATTCCTGTGCTGGGGTGTCCATATTCTTACATATCCTTTCTTAATAGTGAGAAGGCAAGAAATCTAGGTAATGCATCTTCCACAGCCAAATGACTATTGAGGGCAGCAAAGAATTGAGAATATGAAAAGTCATAGGGGAGATCTTTAAGAAAGAAGCACAACCACTAGAGGAAAAAAAAGAAAAGCAATCAAACAAAAAATAACATGTTTCCCTTCCTCCCCTCCAGCCACTCTCTGTTTTTCCCGCGAGATGTAGATGGTGGGCATCTCTCCTTGGTCTGTGGCATTGATGCAGCTCTCCACTTCTGAACTCTGGCTGAGTGCCACGTGGAAGAGCCAGGACACCTCACCAAGGGAAAGGCTTGCCAGGTCTCCTGACTGATAAGAGGAAAGTAAACAACATCCCTTTCGAAAGGAAGCTTGCTGTGACAAGGTTTTGGCCCACGTTCACTAAACAATGATGCTTAAAGAGTCAAAAAAATTTTTGCATGAATTTTCATTTCTCCTGGATTTTCCAAATATGTCCTCGGAGGTTCATCCACTACCTGTGCTCACAAGAACCAACCACGTGCCCATTGGGTGGAGGTGAGTTCTTAGGGCAGAAAGGGGGGCCTTGGGTTCACGGATACCTTCCTCTCTGCCACCATCCAGGAATTCACACCAGATGAAAGACCATTCCTATGCCCTAAAGCTTTCTATCTTTGGGGGTCTTCAGGTTACATTCAAATATCCCCAAAGACACAGTGAGCCCTAGAATATAGTCATGAAAATTGTTTATCCAAGAGTCTGGTTACTAGAGAAAATCACAAAGTTGTTTACAAAGGACTTTTGTCAGTGATGACTCAATTTATTAATCATGACATCATAACAATTTCTAAAACATTTGTTGTAAATGTGAGGCAATGTGTGAAGTTGCCTGGCTGAAAATTACAGTTGGCGGCATCAATACAGACTCACCCAGACCCCCACAGACACGGTAACATGGATTATGAAGGATATCTCACAACTGAATCCATCAGGGGTTTCATCTGAAAAAAATCTCATACATTTCATGGAACAAAGATTATTACTTCTGAGGAGATTCTATTCAAAAGGAACAGGCTAAAGAGACATTTGGAAAGGAAAGTGTAGCAAGAATATGAAAGTAACATTGATGGACATTTTCTCAAAAGCTACATCGGTTTTTTTTTTTTTGCGGTACGCGGGCCTCTCACTGTTGTGGCCTCTCCCGTTGCAGAGCACAGGCTCCGGACGCGCACGCTCATGGGCCCAGCCGCTCCGCGGCATGTGGGATCTTCCCGGACCGGGGCACGAACCCGTGTCCCCTGCATCGGCAGGCGGACTCTCAACCACTGCACCACCAGGGAAGCCCTACCTCGTTATTTTTATGTATCATTTGGAATCCTTTTACAACTCAAAATGTTTTAGGCAAAAAGAAAAAAAAAGAAAGAAAGAAAGAAAGGGGAATGCGTCGGCATACATAACTGTAAAATCCAGGGAGTATGGAAGTCCAGAAAACTTCAGGTATGACTAGGTCTAGGCACTCAAATGATTCTATCAGGAACCTCTCTATTACTCTCAGCTCATTTATCCTTCTTTGGCTCTATTCTCAGGCAGGTCTCTCTCTAATCATACTAAAGACAGCTTCCAGCTAGTCTCCTACCAGTTTAACAACAAGTACAGAAATAGGATGCCTCTCTCCCAGTGATACAAGAAAATAGGGGCTGGATCTCATTGGCCTATTTTGGGTCATGTGACCAGCCCAAAGCCAATCACTGTGGACCATTATGAGACTTTGTTCTCATCGGCTGGGTGTGGGTATCTGAGGAGCCAAGCAATGGGATCAGCCTCACTTTCACCTGTGTAGTAGTTCTCTGCCATAACTAAGTACCACAGACTGGATGGTTTAAACAACAGAAATTTATTTCTCACAGTTCTGGAGGCTGAGAAGTTCAAGGCCAAGGAGTCAGAGGGTTGGTTTCTTTTGAGACCTCTCTCCTTGGCTTGTAGATGGCCGTCTCCTTCCAGTGCTTTTATATGATCTTCTGTGTGTGTGTCTGTGTCCTAATCTCCTCTTCTCATGAAGACATCAGTCATATAAGGGCCACCCATTTGACCTCATATTCTCTTAATCACCTCTTTAAAGGCCCTATCTGCAAACATAGTCACATTCTGGGGTACTAAGAATTAGGATTTCAACATATGAATTGGCTGGGGGTGGGAGCACACTTCAGCCTTATAAATTTAATTTTCTAAGAAAATTTTGAGGCTGTTATCAGAAGAAAGGGAAATCAGTGCTGTGCAGACACCAACAACCTGCCTGCTAAACTCTTCCAGTCTCTGCAGACCCTGCCCCAGCAAAGCCTGCCATGAATTTGCTACAACTCGATTTGAGATGCCAGTATTTCCAGTCCTTCGGAAATGCCTCCACTTGGAAGGTTACCACCCTGGTTAACAGTACTGGAAAAGAACTGTAATGCTTTCAAGCCATGTTCTCTAAGTGTGTTCCGTTAAATGCTGGATGACTGGGGATTTAGATAGATGTTATTTGGGGAAAAAAAAACTTTTGTTTTAGAAATTCTCAAACTCAAATTAAACAAGTTTCTAGACCACAGAACTTTCCAGAGCCTTTCAATATGTTAATAACTATTGTGACTCCCCATGAATGAGTATGTTGTCTGCAACATTCATCATTCTTCCAAACACACATTAGAGAATACTTCCTTCTAAAATTGCCAGCCACATAGTTGGACTTAAAAACTAAGTTTTGGGCTTTCCTGGTGGCGCAGTGGTTGAGAGCCCGCCTGCCGATGCAGGGGACACGGGTTCGTGCCCTGGTCCAGGAAGATCCCACATGCCACGGAGCGGCTGGGCCCGTGAGCCATGGCTGCTGAGCCTGCGCGTCCGGAGCCTGTGCTCCGCAACGGGAGAGGCCACAACAGTGAGAGGCCCGTGTACCGCAAAAAAACAAAAACAAAAAAACCCCTAAGTTTTGAGTTAGGGGTAGAGATAAGGCAAGGGAGTGTCTGGACATCTGAAAATGGACTTTTGCCAGTTCTAGAGAGCCTCAGCCTCGTCTGGCTCGCTAACCAGCTCACCTTCAGCTGACAGGTAGTGGGAGGTTTAGAGCTGGAAGAAAGCCGCTGAGGCTGGCTGCAGCGAGGAAAAGTAACCAGGACAGAGGGGAAGGAAGAGACGCTATCGTCCAAGTCACCAAATTCAAGAGCTGTAGCAAGATCAAGCATGAGCTGGTGGCTTAATCTATAAGGAGCCAAGCTATCTGGTCGTAGTTGGTGGGGAGAGGCCCACAGTAAGATTTCCTTAACATTGTTTGAGTGTCTGGGTCATGAACCAGGGAGATTCATCTTAGCTGATGGGATGGATATTGGAACCTGGGACTATTCCAGAGGGAGAATAACCCACTGGCCTAGGCAAGGGGTGAAGATCCAAGTTCCGTTTCCAGAACCAGGGTGGGAGCCGGGAGCCAGGGAATCTAGGTAGAAAGCAGTGACACAACCTGACCATGCTCAGTAGAAGTCTAACTGGGGGTGACATGGGACTGATATTCACATAGTTTTCAAGATTCCAGATCCATCCAAGGGAGCAGCAGATTTGGGGCAAATTTACTAGTAGGGAAAGACTACCCAGTGCCATCAGACTACCAAGCTGACTGTTTCTCTCACCTTCTCAGCTTTAACAGCTGTAACTGTCCCCCTTTTCATGTTTTACCTGGGTAAATCCAGTTGATTTTTTATTTATTTATTCGGGTGCATCAAATCTTAGTTGCGGCACGCGGGATATTTCGTTTTGGTGGGCAGGCTCTCAAGTTGTGGCACACGGGCTCTAGAGCGCATGGGCTTAGTATCCCCGGCACGTGGGATCTTAGTTCCCCCACCAGGGATCGAACTCACGTCCCCTGCATTGGAAGGCGGATTCTTAACCACTGGACCACCAAGGAAGTCCCCAGTTGATTATTTAAGATCCAGCTCAGGCAAGACCTCCTCGGAGAAGACATTCCTGCCCTCCATCACCTCCCTCTATCACCTCCCAGGCTGGGTTAGGTGCGCTTCCTTCACATTCCATGGAACCTTGGTATAACACTCTGGCACTGGACCATGCCGGACACAGAGACATGTGTGTGTCTATCTTCCACTGGGATGTGGTAGGAGCACCATAAATGTCTGTAGAGCTCGACTGACCTGTGACAGTGAGGTACACACAGAGTTAATGACCATCACATCCACTCAGAATTAAGCTTAGCTTGTTACATTTACTTTCTACTTGTAAATGTTGAAAGGATACCCCTTCACATATAATTCTCCTGCCATCTGACCTCTAAATAAAATTGAGCACACAGTGTCAAGGGGGCTGAGGCATCTTTCTGACACATGGTAATTACCTTTAAAAGTATACCTCCCAACAAATCCCCTAAAAAACAGTACAGCTCAGATTCTAGCAGCATTCATAAATCACCAACTCTGGACCCTCAGAAGTTTAGGAAGTTAGCAAGGATGCTTGACAGAATTACTGCTTTTATTAATGCCTTGGGCTTGGATTATTTATTTAAGATTACTAGGATCAGAAAACATGCGCTCCAATCAAGCCTTCACCTAAATCACAAGGAATGAGAGGTACAAAGCCCCCTCGAGATAGCAATGTCTCGCTCTTTTCTGCTGTTGGGAAGAAGTTCTCCAAGGGATATGGGAGGTGGTTACACTCCAGGGAGAAGGAGGGTGATTAAAAGTATCTTTTCCATTCCAAGCACTAGAAATATTAAACACATGTTTTGCAGTTCAATTGTTTTAGAAAATTTTCCAATGTGACCTTTATAAATATTTGTATATCCCTCCCACCCCAAGCAGTAACTGGCTGCTGGATGGAAGCCCCTGGGGAGAGCTAATGAGGAAGTGCTTCCAGTGCATGAACTATGCCCTGAGAGCAAGAGTGACCCTGTAAGGAAGTGTGTTACCTCTTCCAGGTCACGAGGCTTCCAATTAGACTCCAATTACTAGAACACGAAATTATTCCATGTGACCTGAAAAGAAAATAAAGCTTTTCAAAGTTGGAGAGGCCCTCGGAACCTCAGTGGGAAAGGGCTTCAGAAATGGCCTAGTGCAAAGCCCGTTTTATAAAAGAAGGACAGGAGGCAGAGGGCTGAGGAAAGCAGTCCAGGGTCCTGCAGCCCACCTCCACCTCTAGCCAGGTGAGTCACTATTGACTATGTCTTTCAAGACCTCACAAGTTTGGTTGGCTTTCCTTTTGCCTCTCCCTCTCTGTCCTCCACTCTGGGTTCTCTTCCTCTATCTAAAAAAATTGGGGTGTTGTGCAGTATCTATCTCCTCTCTCTCTCCTACCACCACCCTGTCCCCCAACAAATCAAACCACCACCACTTTCCACCTGTGCCTTCAGATATGCCTTTCTTCTGCCTGCAATGCTCTTCTTTCCCTGGGAAGCCTGACAAACTTCTCGGCTTTAAAGCCCAGCTACAGATGCGCCTGGCTTTCCCTGGCAGACTAGCTGTTATCGTTCGTGTGTTACCATAGCCATGACCTCTATACGTTGTAGTACAGTGCTTAGGGCGTTGATCCTTACCTGTGTCCTGGACTAAACAGTGGCCACACGACACATCCTCAGTCACTTGCCAATCTCCTACACTCCCTCACTTCAGTTTCCGCTTCAACTCTCCTCTGAGAAAACCCAAATCCATATTTCCCAGGCCACTCTCACTGTATAATCTAACTCTCTGCTAAAGGTTCCACCAACATCACAAACCCAACATTCCCATGACAGTAGCCGTAGTTTCCCTTGCCCAGCCATCCACCAGCCCCAAATCTGCCCCTCACCTGCGCGTCTCTGTGAATGCCATTACTATCCTGTCGGTGACCCCGATTAAACACCCAAGGTTCTCAAAAATAAATAAATAAAATAAGAAAATTAAAATTAAAAAAATCCTGAAGGTTCTCATCGACGCCTCCTCTGACCTTCCTCTGAATAACCACCGCCCCTTTTCACTCCAGTTAGACCACATCTCTAGCAGCCATCACCTCCTCCCTGTATTGGGACCACAGCCTGAATCCAAGCGCTCATCACCTCCCATGTGATCGTGTTCTGGACCTTCCGCTCTGTTCTCAGTCCCTGTTGTTGCTCCTCCGAGCCCCCCAACAGGCTGCTGCTACAGGAATTATCCCCAAGGGCAGCTCAGTTCAGAGCATTCTCTTGCTCACACTTGCAGTGGCTCTTCTTTGTCTGGTGACCAAACAGATATTGCCAGTCTTTAGCATTTCATTCAAGAGCCTCTACAGTTCAGCTGTCACTGCATTTCCATTCTTACCTCCAACTATTCCAGTTACTCATCTTAACTCCAACCACAAGTCCTCCTCCCTGGGTTTTCCTACTACATTTCCTTCTGTCAAAATTCCAGAAACAGTACAGATTAAAACCAGATCAGTAGAAGAGTATTTAGTGGGAGTTTGTCATGCCTATAAGGACAGTTTGCAAACTGAGAGCTTTCAGATTCAAAACTGATCATGAAGCTCAGAGGAATGGTTACAGCCTGGCACATAAAGTGAAAATGAGGAAGTTGTTCAACCTTCACAATGATTGGTTATTAAAATGGGGATTTCTAGAAGGTAGGAGATTGGTTAAAAGTGAGTACCTCATTGCGTTTTAGAAAGATGACAAATTTCTTTTATGATTTACAAGAAATAATCAAAATTCAATCTTACGTTCATGAAAAAAGCTAAACTTAGTATTGCTTACGTGGCTTAAATGGTTTTATCTGCACAGGTGATTTTCAAGTTTGGTCTCTATTTTGCATTTATAGAACACTGGATCAAGAAGAAATTGCGTGGTTTGGAAAGGGTCCAAGCTCTCTTTCTTAGAAATGGAAGGTCTTGTCCAGGAACTCCAAGTTAGGAGCTGTGGACCTTCTTATGCCTTTGAAGTCTTACCAGATGCATTTTCAGTCAATTATAAATGCTCCATTTCCCCTCTAATTTGTCATATTTTCCAGCAGGAAAAGAGAAGGGTAGTCTCTTCCCCAGTTTCCCATTCAGAAGGTCCACTCATCAGTCTCACCTTATTAAACTAAAAGCTTTAATATGTGAGAAATATCACAAACAGCATCAACATAGCCCCAAAGGGGTTGAGAGCCTTGAATTAGTCCACTGAGAAATACTATGGCAATTTTCTCTGAAATTGCTAAACTCATATTATTGGCCAAACTGACTAGATAATTTTATCATATAACCATTTAAGTCCATCAAATAACTGATTTAAACCACTAAGTTCACTTGCCCAAATTGGATGATTATTTTCATATCATATGGACAAAAACCATACCACTCAAAGCCAAAGGCAACAGAATGGTGATGAGAAAAAAATAAATATAACTGAGCCTGCGCGTCTGGAGC
The DNA here is from genome assembly GCF_937001465.1 of Orcinus orca. Classification (NCBI taxonomy): domain Eukaryota; kingdom Metazoa; phylum Chordata; class Mammalia; order Artiodactyla; family Delphinidae; genus Orcinus; species Orcinus orca. Next base: position 98,524,901 of record NC_064568.1, on the reverse strand, counting down.
CTGTGTTCCGCAACAAGAGAGGCCGCGACAGTGAGAGGCCCGCGCACCGCGATGAAGAGTGGCCCCCGCTCGCCACAACTAGAGAAAGCCCTCGCACAGAAATGAAGACCCAACACAGCCAAAAATAAATAAATAAATAAATTTTTTAAAAGTAGATAAATAAATATAATTGTGTTCCATAACGTCTATGAATGTGTGAGATCGAGGATTTACCTTACGCAACAAAGCTCTCAGTTTACAGATAATAAAACTATTACCAGAAGTCAATAGCTTTCTTACAATCATGAAGTAATTCTTTCGAAAAACTGGTATAATCAGTTCCCTATTTTATTGTCTGTACAGGTAATCCGACTTTATCAGAAGTTCCTTTTAGTGATCCTGGCTGTTACTCTAAAACGTTACTTCGAGCTACGACTCATAAATTCATCTGAAAAAGATCATACTAATGCTGCCCTCAGAGGACTTCCAGTTAAACAGTTTGGTAACTAGACCGGGGGAAGATTGGGAGGTAGCATCATGGCGGTTTGAGGGTAAACCCTAGAAGCGTGACTCAGAAGTCCACATATATGGAGCAACTGAAGTAAAAAATTGGATGGTGCTAAACTCCATTGGCTAAGTCAGACACCATGGGCCAAAAAGCTCTTTATAAGTTGTTTTTGGTGTAAATGTGGTGCTTTCCCAAGGATCTAGGAGCAGGAAAACATGGAAATTCTCCATTTGTGTGTTTGCAGTTGTTACTTAATTTGCACATGCAAATGCAGGTTTGGTAGTGTATAGAAAGAAACAAACAAAAAGAGACCAGCAAAGATGATGTTAAAACTTCCTCCTTAATATCCATCTACTTTGTTTAAATTTTTAATTGGGTGAATGAAAAGAATATGGTCTAATCATACCCAGGAAAACTGGTGTGGAATAGAAACAGAATTAAGTATGGTGTAAAATTCAGAAGGTCTATAGTCTGATAAAAGGCAAAACAAAGCTAAGGATCATGTGCTTCTTTTTAGGGTGACCAAAATAAATTAAAAAGTTGAAAATGATTTCCGGAAGGTGAGATTTTAGATTTGGTCCAATCTCTAGACTTAAATAATCTTCCTACTTATAGTGCACATCTGTGCCCATAGTACGTATTATGCCTGTTTTCTTATTTAAAATCTAAACTTAAAGGCAATCTCCCCAAGGACATACTAAGCTAAAAATCATTTTAAGGACACCTAAAAGATTTATCTTATAGACTCTGAGATATATCTACATCCCTGGTGGCTAAATAAGGCAGCGGTCTGACCTTAAAAAAACCTAACCCAAAAGAACAACAGCATTGTTACACCAGGAGAAATATATTTTGTAACAACATAACAGCAAAAGAGCGACTGAAACTTCTTAATAGCCATAGTTATGCCCATATGTGTTTATCAGGACTGAATCTAGACCCTTCATTTCATTACCTTCAATATGCAGGGCAATGTACAAATCCAGGTGCCATAGAGATACAGAAAGGATTTCCATTTTTGCTCACTCCTTTATCCTAAAATATAATGCAGGCAACTACTTTGAACATGTATTAGGATTTCTATTGAGAGAGTTTTCAAAGCAGCCTGTCATCCATTTGTATTTTAATTTTTTAAAAATATTAGATAACTATGCTATTCCTGGCATCTTGTATGGCCTTTCCCTCTTTTCCTCAGGTCTCTACAGGGTCCAAGCTCCAATCTCAATGAGGCAGTTGTACCAAGTGAATCCCTTACTTTGGGCTGGAACTTCAAATAACCAGGGGTCCATAAGCGCGGCCAGAACACCTGCTGATGCCTTACGTCATACGAGTTAGTTGAGATTTCAAGACTACAAGGGCCTAGTAGATTTCCCATAAATAGAAGAAGAACTTTCCATCAACTAGGGATCCTGAAGAGTAACCTGGTCCCTACATCATAACCAGAAGGAAGAGAGACCCACTCTGTCCAAGTATCCTTGGGAAGCTGTGGCAATCACTGCAGAGCACAAAACTCTAAATATAAATTAACAAATACCATGACAACATCTGAGTCTAGTCTTTCGATAGATGCATTCATTCCCTAGACAACATTTCCAAACAGGTGGTCTGGAGTTAAGTTCAGCATTTCCCATAATGATTTACCAAAAAAAAATTTTTTAGTTTTCAGAAGGAGAATTACAGTACCTTCCATTTATAATACACTTTAGAGGAAACCCTTCTCAAAGTGTCATCTATGGACCCCAGCGAGTCCCTGAAGCTTCTTCAGGGGGTATTGGGGTTCAAAACCACTTTCCTAATAAAAGATGTTGTTTTCCCATTTCCCTTGTTGACATTTGCACCGATGGTGCAAAAATTATGGGTAAAACTGTTGACCATTTAGCACAGACCCAGGAATAGCACCAAACCGAACTAGCAATCATCGGTTTCTTCCTACCCCCGACTCACAGGAAAAAATAAAAAAAGCTAGTTTTACTTAATGGCCTTGATGAAGCAATAAGAACGAACTTACATCCGAACTCTTGCACACACATTTTTAAGATATTCTGTTTGATAAAATGGGAGGTGCTCTTAAAGTACTCCTGCTGCACGCCTTGAGGAAAAGCACTTGTGCTGTCATCTGAGTTACAAGCTGAAATAGTGGCTGTCTTCACGGAACGCTATTTTTACTTAGCAGAATGACTGACAGGCTCACTTTGGCTATTCAGCTTTGACTACGTGGCAGAGATATTTCAAAACTCAACTAAGCGAGTCTGTTAGTTCAAGGTAAATGCCTGGCAGTATTTGTTGCCAAAGATAAAATTCAAGAGAATCGAGGGCTGTGCTAAGGAGATTGTATTTTGGAATAAACTGTGATGCCCTTGCTAGTGGAGACCATGAATTCCAATTATAAATCTGCCACCAGAAGCTTCCTTCGCAAGTGGAGGCTTGCCCAAAGCATATGGATTAACCCAGAACATTTTGCGCTCAGCTCTGCTGTTGGCAAAACATTTCCCCTGCTCCAGGTGACATGAGCTACGAGTCTCCAATTTCCTGGACCTATTCAGATACCCATTTGGTGTTGCCAAGGATGCATTCAACACAGCTCAGCAGAACCTTCCCTTCTCCCAGCCAGCGAGGCCCGACAGCGCGGTCCTGTCTACAGCTGAAAGGGGCTCTGGCTCACTGAAAAAAAAACAAAAACAGGAGACTCTGTACCCCATTTTTATTACCATCTCATTATATGGTTATAACCACCCTGACCACCACCAAAGGCTCGGGGCTGAGAGTGCAGAAACTTCCCCAACTTTCTTTGGATTGATTTTCCCCGGGGGACCTGTCATTCTACACCACCAACATTAAAGCTGATTCCTAAATGTTGGCTTCAACGACCAAGAAATAGGGCAGAAGAGAGATCAGGAGGAGAGAAAAATCTCTTTAATCAAAAAATTACATAAGCCAGAGAAGAACAGCAGGTTTTGTTTTGCTCGTGTCGTCTTGGTTTTTAGGTGTTTGTTTCATTTTATCTTGTTTGGTTTTAATCTTCTGGACACTAAAGAAAAAAGAAACAGAAAATAACATAAGCCAGAGAACAGTTTAGAGATTCCTCACGAATAGGGACTGAAGAGTCACTGATTGGGAAAGTTAAGACAATTTAATAATAATAACCCAAGGGTCTAGACGATCACTGTCCTGTAGAAACATTATGCAAGCCACATACGTAATTTTAACTTTCCCAGGAGCCACTTTTTTTAAAGAGGAGAGTGAAATAGATAAAATTAATTTTAATAATACATTTTATTTAACCCAATATATCGAAGGTATTATCTCAATAAATAATCAATATAAAATATTAATTAGTTTACATTATCTTTTCACACAACGTATTAGTCTGCTCAGGCTGCCATAACAAAATGCCACAGACTGGGTGGCTTAAACAACAGAAGTTAATTTCTCATAGTTCTGGAGGCTTGAAGTCCAAGATGAGGGTGCAGCATGGGAGGGTTCTGGTGAGAGCCCCCTTCCTGGCTTGCAGATGGCCACCTCACTGAGTCCTCCCACGGCCAAGTGAGAAAGCAAGCTTCCTGGTCATCAGGCTTCCACCCTGTGACCTCATTTAACCTTAATTACTTCCTTACTCCAAATGCGATCCCATTTGCAGTTAGGACTTCAACATGTGAATTTGGGGGTGGGAGGACACCATTCCATCCATAGCTTATTAAGTCTTCAAAACCTGGTGTGTACTGTACACTTGCTGCAATCTCAGTTCAGCCTCACCACATTTCAAGGGTCCATCAGCCACGTGAGGATACTGGCTTCTGTACTGGACAGCACAGAGGTCAGTAAATGGCTGTTGGCTTTACAAGTCAGAGCAACACTCCCATCGAGAGCTCCAGAGCTTCATCTTTGGGTGAAAGGCGGTTATTCCAGGAAGAAGCCTGGCCATTGGCCGACACAGCCCCAGCCAGAAGGCACGGTTCACTTGGGGGCTGGAGGGGAAACTCACCTCACGCAGCTCAAGGGATATTGTTAGTCTTGAGAACCCAACTGTCAGAGTCTGCAGTTTGGTGATGACATTGAGGGTTCCCCATTCAGCCAAAGCCTAATGGAATCTTTCCTCAGCTAGGAAAACAGTGGCAAGATTCCTGGCGATGGCTCTCGTACAAGACACGTTCACACTCTCCTACCTCCCTGCTCAGCTGCAAGCTCCCCAGGACTCTGTGTCTGTGGACTTGGGGGATGGAAAGATTTCTCTGGTGACAGGTGGGGGAACTGGTATGCTTGGTGTTCTTGATCTGCAAATATAAACAATATAGCAAGCACACCAAATCCAGCCATGTGACATTCTGTTCTACCAAAACTGTAGGCAAACTGAAAACAAACAAACAAAAAGGTGATGAAATAAGGAAACAATTACTTAAGAAACAAAATTCCCTTGATTTCCACAGGGTAACAGCAAACAATGAAGCAATCAATCCATCACTAACCTTCAGCAGAATAAATTAATGTCCTTTTTAGTAGAAAACTACACCTGAAACAAGAACAGGTTATACAAACAGATAGCATGTATAACTGACCGATAGCAAAAATGCAAAAATAACCAAGAAAAAGTTTTAATTCATTAAGAAAATTGTTGTGGCTCGTTGAGCAGCTGACACAGTCTGTAAAGTGTTCTCCATTTGCTTGGTAATTTTTAATCCTACACCTGACGTTTATGGGCATTCTTTCCCCATGGTTGTAGTAACTCCCAGAGACTCAGCAGGGCTGGAAGTGGCCTGAGGCAAAATTGTGACTGTGTGTGACTGCAGCTCCCCTCTCTCATGCCTTTCCAGGTCCCCACTGCTCTCCAGGCTCCTGGTCTACCCCATCCAGGAAGGACAACCCATCAGGCACGTTTGCATTGGTACTCAAACTGAGGTAGGAGATAGATGGGCCCCTGGGCTGGACAGCTGCTGTTTGTCAAGTGGAGTAAAATTGAAGCTTTGTTCTCACCCAGACACTCCAAGGACAAAGCTAGGAAGGCTCCTTGGGGCTCAAAAAGGGAGGGGGCGCCACCCCATAATAAGTTTGGACATGCACCCATAGGCCTCTGCAGTGGGATCCATCTTAGCAAAAAGTTGTGCACGCATGTTGGGGAGGGTCCTGGGACCCGTCAGGTGTGAAAAAAGAAACCAGATGTTTGGCCCAATGTAAACAAAGACCCGGAAGGACTGCCTTATATAAGTGATTTAAATCCCCTCTTTACTGCGCTTCTCATTCAGGACGCCTGCGCTTCTCTCTGGGTGTGTATTTCTGCCTTGCTTCTGACTTAAATAAATAAGCCGTTTCTCTGTGTGTTCTCCCATACGTTGTGCTGTGTCTCTAATAACAAACTTTGTACCTGTTTTTGCCTCCCTGAAATATTTTTCACTTTCAAATGGGGTAAGGACCAGGGAACTTTGCTTCTAGCCTCTAGTCCCTGGTGGGCTAACAGCTAGGTTCAATCCCTGGGCAGGGAAATAAGATCCGGCTTCGAGACCGCTGTCCCTCCGAGAACAGAACATTAGCAACTGCAGGGGTACCTGTTATTTTGCTGTCCTGTATCCCTTTGTCCAATAACATCCCTGCTTTTCTCTAGTGCCCCATCCCTTTCTCACTCTCTGCCTGTGGTTCAGATGGAGTTGACACTACCCCCCAGAATCCAGGATTGACGTGTGACTTAGCACCCTAGCAGCATATTGTATCCGTGGGCCTCAGTGACTGGCTGAGGAATGGGCACATGGCCAAGTCAGCCAGACCAGCATGTCCCTCCAGGACTTCACCAAGAGCTACTGTTGGAGAAGGAAAGCACTGCTGTCCTTCTACTAGGACTGCTGAGATGATTACCTTTCCACCATTTGGGGATAAGTCTGCCCAAATGAAAGGAGAAGAGAGACAGATTCAAGAAAGGGAGGGATGTGTCCTCTTGACATCATTTTAGCACCTGGTTCCAGTGATCCAGGGTTTTGATTAAGATAGTTTGGACTAGGTTTCCTGTCACTTGCAACCAGGGGTCTTAACAAATGGAATATCATACTAACGTAGCCCTTTAAGAACAGATCCAGCACCGCCACCAGAAGAGGATAGTGCTTAAGCAAAGGAAAAAGACACCAGTGAATAAGTTTCAGGCACCTCGAGCAAATTAGTGAAGCCAATAGTTATAGGCAGGAAGTTTTCCCATCATCCATACACATTCTAAACATATCACATGAGTAACAGCCCACATGGTTTCAGGGTAAAGCCAATTTTGTTGTTTTGCCTTCTCAGTCTACTGAGTTTTCATTTAGTAATTTAATCCCAGAGTAGAAACTATCTCAATATGTCAGATGCTTTTCATTAAAACAAGGCTAGGACTGAGCTCTCACAACTATGAGATGAAACAGCCATTCCTTATTTGACTAAGGAATGAGAACATACTTTTTTTCAAAAACAGTTGGATTTTACCCATAGATCACAGCAGTCGCCCCTAAAGGAGACAAAAAATGCAACTGTCCATCTACCCTTACTATTACCACCGTTCATAAGTCATGCTGTAACTTACTATTACCACCACTAACACCATGACCAAACAACATTACTCTCTGCCTCCTCTGGTTCCTCCTTGGTCGCCAGAATTCTCTGTATACTCTCAACTCTTAGGCATCTAGGATGAGAATGGGATCTTCTAGCATATTTGAAGGGGGCTAGAGCAGGATTCTTTTTTAGTTCTTAATGGAAGAGCATAAACTCAGAGACAGACAACAGAATTTAAGACTTATATTGTGTTTTCATTGAAAGTGGGGATATCATCTACTCAACAGACATTAGTTTAGTACCTGCTAGATGTCAGATATTAGAACGAAGTAAAGCCCTCGAGCTACCAACCCCTGCCCATAAGCATCTTTCAGGAATCCCACCCCTACTGACCCTCCCTCCATCACATGACTCCAACTATCTTCCTCTGGGAATTTCAAAGAGACCTGAAAGGAATCCTGGAGGCACCTGAGAGTTTAGGGCTCCTCCAGTGATATCTATGAAATACCCGCCGGATGCAGGGCATTTTGTGCCCTACTTGTAGGCAAACTTCAGTTCCTTAGTAATTCCCACAATACTGGGGACTCTATCTCCAAATGTAAGGAGAACCCTGGTTTCCTTACACTTAGTTCCTTCTCTTGTCCCTCTCACAATGAGTATAGTCAAACCTATCACCCAGACTGTCGAGTGGAGGTGCGGGGACAGCAGTTATCAACACTAAAGCCATGGTCTCTTGGCTAATTTTAAAGAGTTTGGCATGATGGATCTTAAAGGCAAGATAACGGATTTTTAAAACCTATGATAAACCTATCTGTGGAGCCCCTAAAGACAGCATGGATCAGTTTGCCTCAAAGTTAGCAGACTTTTCCATTAGTGTTATTATGTAAAATGTGTTCATGGGTCGCAAAAATGGGAGACAGGTATTTCGTTGTATTTTTAATAAAAACATACAGTAATACAAGTAAACAAATATGATAATGCCATAAGCCCGTGAGCAGTTAGTGATCACCTTGGCCTTCTTCCTTGGAAGGCACCTACCGTCTCCTCTGCTCTGTTTTTGTATGGGGTCCCTTCCTCTCCCACCATGTCAGTCACACCTCTGGATGGGTGACCCTTCAATCCTCCAAACTCCAGCCCTACATTTTCAGCTGCCCACTGGGCAGCTCTGCTTGGTTGTCCTGCCTATACCCCAAACTTGTCATAGCCAAGAGGAAAGTCATTATCTTCCCATGTAAATCTGATCCCCCTCTTGTATTCCCCTGCTCCGTTAATGTCATCAACATACATCACATTACCTGAGTTGATGTCACATTAACCCCCCTACGCCCTCAAGTACCCACTACATTGAATCAGCCATCAAGTTGAGTTGCTTCTACCTTTGAAGTCCACTTGGGGTCTATTTCCTCCTTCTTTTGTTTTTCTCAAGACCCCCACCTCCCTCCTCTACAACTGAATTATCCTCCCAAGTATTAAAATTAATCTTCTCGGTGACAGCCTCTCTTTCATCCAATTATCCTTAGGCCAAAGTCACCTTTCTATAATATTTATCTACTCATTTTATTTTCCTGCTCCAAACCTTTTGGTGGAATCAGAATATTTAAAGTTCTTAGCATCGCTATTTCTTCTGGGAAGCCTTCCTAGGTAGCCTCTCCCTCCAAGCACAAGATTAATACGTCTTTGGTGGATCTAATATTTGATATGTTAATCTTCAATGATAACTATCTTTGTGCCCACATTCTCTTCACCTTGAAATTGGAGACTTAGTCTGATGCATCTTTGAATCCAAAATGCTTGGCAGAGAAACAAACAAAAGCATTAAACGATCCATATAGAATCTCTTGACATCCACAAACTGTCCCCAACCTGACTTTCCACCCTTCACCTCCCTCTGTTCCAGTAACATAAGGTGGCTTAGCCAGGCTCTTTGGGGGGCTTACTGAGGCCAGCATACATAATTGAGTTTTAGGGTATGAATATGTGATGCAACAAGAAAGAAAAATATCCTAAGGAAATCAAAGAATAGGAGCCATGGCCCCATCAAGTCCTCCAGAGATGGAGCTAGAAAGTGACTCTGGACCTAAGGCAGATCCAGACTTGAGCATCAATCTAAATGATGCTAACTCTAGAGTCCTACAAGTCATGGGGCCCAGCTTCCTACTGGGGATCTGTTATTGGCTCCACCTGGCTTCCTCACCCTCTGCATAGTTTTTCCTGCTACATAGTTTCTGCTTCTTTGTAACTTCAGCTTCTTCACAATATTACTGACTTACTCATAACGCCCTCTTCTACTCATGGTTTCTTCTGGTGTATACCTCCTCTCATTTTCACTTCCCAAACCTCACTGCCAGATTCTTTATTCCACCATGTAATTTCCCAAGATCGAGACCCTAATCAACCCAGCTCTTTCCTGTTTATGCAGAGTTTTTCAGACCAGGACATAGGACAGCTGTGGATCAGCCACCCTTCTCTGGTCCCACCAGCCTAGACAGTAGGGGCAGGGTCACGTGACAAAACACATGCCTGCCTAGGTCTTCCCATCATTGTGAGTGAGATGCTCACCCTTCACTGAGGCTGGGGTTATGTCAGACACTCTCTATTTATGCAAAATACCCAACAATATCATGCACCCCAAACACTATACCTACCCACTGACTCAAATTATTCCCCCAGTCAGAAAAGTCTTTCAATTTATCTTCTTCATTAAAATGTCATCCTTTGTAAGAGCCACATCGAATACTACTACCCTATGAAAACTTTCCCAGAGTTCCTAATTGGTATCAAACTCTCCTTTTTCTGCAATTTCAAAACACTTAGTGCCTTGGTGCTTTTGTTTTAACATTTATCACATTCTGTCCTAGATGGTAATTGTTCACATATATTTTATTGTCCATCTGGACTGTAGATTTCTTAAAGGGCAGGCCCATTGCATTCATATTTTGTTTCCTACATTACACCTAAGACAGAGTTCTGAAAACAGTAATACTCAATAAAATGTACCAAATTGAATTTTTAATGGGTATTAAATTCTAAGGACAATTTAGAGATGACAGCTGGCCTGCAATATAATCAGCTATTGTACCTGAATTCTTTTCACTAAGTACAATTTGTCCCTAAAATATATCCTATTTCTATTATAGTGTGTGTTGCACTGCAGATTTCAAGTCATTCTGCTTCCTGCAGACCACAGTCAATTCTGCCTCAGATCCCTCCGGCTACTTTCATCCTGAGACCCAGGTATAGAGGCCTCGTTCTCTGAGCCTCAATTTCAGTTGCAACAACCCACTGGTAAGATCTCCAGGGCCTAGAGACCAGCTCATAGCTGCAGCCTCTATAAGTGCTTCTATTGCAGCAAACCTTGATGAGACTCTGCTTCCTAAATTCAAAGTTTAGATTCATTTAGAATTCCAAAATCTTGTAAATGTGATTTGCCGCAGACGCAAACTTGAAAATCAAATGGACTTTGGCCCTTTCATGAAGGCCTGAAAGGGGCTTAATTTAGCTCAAAACTAATAAATCGTCCTGTTTCTTGTATGATGAGTAACATCCAGCAATTTGCATGACTAATTAAACAATCTGGAATTTGCTTTGAAGGCTAAGCCATTCTTCATAATTTTAAATTGCTAACTGTCTGAGCTGGAAATAATACTCCCAATTGTTAAGAAACTTTAAAAGAGCCTCAACCATTAGATAGAGCTTTCATAAAACAATTTAAGCATTTGCCAATTTCCTACATCTAGAAATACCCAGAATTCTTGATAATTCAAGAAACTATTATCTAATTTGTGGATTTCCTGGTCTTCAGCTTCCTATTCTTTCTTGGGACTTGCTTTCACTCTCTGTGACCCCCTCAGGCAAGGACTGATTGGGAACAGAGAGTGAAGGTAAAAAGTTAAATAAAATTTTAAACACACTATGTTATAGTCATCTGGTTCATCACGGAAGTTCACTCTTCCTTGGCCCTTTTTCACTAATAAAGTATATTCCACATCACATTTCATGCTGTGATCACACTGTCCTGATGGGCACATGATGTTCTCAGCCGACTCAACCAAGTTTGTGTTTCAGTAACTCCGTTCCCAAAGTGCAAATCAAGCATTTTGTCTTTTTTTTTTTTTTTTTTTTTTTTCCCTAAATAAATTTGGGTGGGAAAGAGGTCTGAACCCAAAGGCTAATAAAGAGCTATCAAGAACTCAGGCTCTAGTTTTCCAGGTCATTTTTACCTTGGAAAACAGACCCATCATTTTTAAAAGATGAAGTCCAATTGTTGGCAAAGCAAAGCTGCAGTAGGAGAACTCAAGGATAAGGTCAAATACCTACCTGGAGATTTCTACTTGAGGATTACTTTCTGAGATGGGCAACCTCAGCAGTTCTCAAGCACTGTGGCCTCAGTATCTTTTCACACTCTTAAAATTTATTAAAGATCCCAAAGAGCTTTTGTTTACAGAGTTTATTCCTATCAATATTTATCATATTAGAAATTTTAAAAGAAGATTAAAATTTTTATTTATTAAATCACTTAAAATAACTATAATAAATCCATTGCATACTAACAAGTATAACATAAATTTTATTAAAAAATTAATTCTTTGTTCCAAAATCAAAGAAAGTTTACCATGAAGAACACCTTTGTTCTACATTTTTTGAAAATCTATTTAATATCTGGCTTGATAGAAGACAGCTGGATTCTCATATCTGCTCTGCACTTAATTTGTTGTGATGGATTATTTGGGTTGAAATGGCTGAGGAAAATCCAGCTTTCAACTGGAAGAGAAAGGACCTAGAAGATGCCCTAAAAGGCACACTTTGAGAACCACTTGCCCCAATGATACATCTAGAGCTGTAATACGTCTCTCATTGTATAATTCAGATCCAGGCTTTCACGCTCTTACTTCTGCAAAGTATCCCTGATGGGCTATGCAGGCAGTCTTGAGTTTGAATGTGATTTCTATCACTTCTGTCTACAGACTCTTGGATATGATGCTTCATCTCATCTATTAGTAGAGTGGTTTGAAGGATTTCAAAATGCCTGATCTATAGCTGATATAGTAAGCACTTTATAAATACTCATTTTCTACCTTTTTCCCTTTCCTTCTATGATGGTTCACTTTATGTGTTAACTTGACTGGGCCACAGGGTGCCCAGATATCTGGTTAAACAGTATTTCTGGCTGTGTCTGTGAGGGTGTTTCCAGAAACGAGATTAGCATTGGAATTGGTGGACTGAGTAAAGGAGATGGCCCTCCCCAGCTTGGGTGGGCCTCAACCTGCACTGGAATTTACACCACCAGATTTCCTAGGTCTCCAGCTAGCAAACAGCAGATCATGGCAGTTCTCATCTTCTGTAATCACATGAGCCAATTCCTTATGATAAATCTCACTCTAGGAGATATATATATCTAAACAGAATCAATGGAATATATATGTGTATATTCCATTGGTATATGGAATATATATATATATATTCCTTTGGTTCTGTTTCTTTGGAGAATCCTGACTAATACATCTTCTCTTTGCCTTTTTTTTTTCCCTCTGCTAATGTTCTGGTCACTCACAAAACATGGCCCTTGTCATGGGCATTAGCTTTACAGCAGACATTGGGCATCATTGCCCAATAGCCCTGCCCCTTCCTTCTGGTTACAGAGCGCCACCTTGGTGGTTTGGGTGGCATTGTCTCCAGGGGCGGGCTCAGTTCCAGCAGCTGACCATGTAGACTTACTTCGGTCAAAATAGGCCATCTGCCCTGCAAAATGATTCCTTCAAGAATAACATGAACCCAGCAGAAGAAAAATCTTCACTCTTCCTCTGCACTCGCTAGTATGAGGATTGAGGCATAGGTTTCTGCCACCATCTTACTCCCATGAAAGGAACCTGACTCTGCAGGTGGCTGGCACCCACAGAAAGCACAGTCAAGGCAGGAATCTTCTGTTTGTTACTTGAGTTCTAGAGCAAGCTACACCCCAAGTCACAACCTGCATGGGCTTCCGGTTCCATGAGCCAACACATTAGCTTTCTGTTGAGGCTAGTTTGACTTGGATTGTCTATGGCTTTCACCATGCAGAGTCCTAACTGATACACTTTTCAATACAAAATCTTTTCTGAGTTGTTTCACTAGGATCTCCTAAACTCGGTATTTCAGTGAACAAACTTGGGCTAAGGCTGCTGTTACCATCCAGCCACTACTGACACCCACACGTGGAAAAGACTATGAGATGAGATAGGGAAATCCCATCTTAATGACATTGTCTGAGCTGATAAAAGCCCATCTTGGTCTGCTGTCCTGCATTCTTCAGTTATGTGAGCCAATAAATTACCTTTATGCATCAGCTGTCACTCATAACCGAGAGATTCCTAACCGAGGCACTGGGAATGGTGGGCACTCTCACATATGGTGGTGAACGATTTGCACAATCATTAATGCCCCCAGCACCGTGTAAAAATACCCCTGAAATATTGTCTTAAAATTTTTAATTTTTTAAAGGGTTGATAAATTTAATTTCCTTAAAATAAAAAAACTTCTTTTCATGAATGGCTGTCATAAAGAAAATAAAATGACAAGTCTTCCCAGAGCAAATTTGAATTGGATGGAGAAGATTAGACTTGCTGTGCTGAGTACTACTTGCTAATTACCAGGCCTTGGCTGGCTTTTGAGAGGTATTAACCTCAGGATAGTTTGAAAGGAGGCCAGAAGTGGGTAACTCCATGACACGGTGAGAAGACATGGCCATCAGAAGGGGAAGAAATCTGGGGAAGTGAAAACTATGTTTAAAGGAGATTCAAAGGAAGTCTTTAGTGCCTGAGGAGAGATAAAGAAATGAGGGTATCCATGACATTGAGTAAATAATGATTTATAATCGTAATCTCTGGGAACAGTGGAAACCATGGAAGATGTGACTAGTCTATAACCTTCAGGGAACTTTCTGTATCTTATTAATCTTTGTACTTCATGGAACAGAGTGTTAGCTTAATAAATTTTTATTTCATAAGTAAAAAAAAATCTTAATTTTTGACTTTAGCTTGGGCGGTTTATCTAAGGAAAAGCTGTAAAAACAAATGTGTGTTCAGCGTGGCTTTGTACAAAACATACTGCCTTTATTTCCACATTTGTCTTGGTTATTGTCATCCGACATCCCAGGCATGCAGCCTGATGGTTTTGCAGACTCTAATATGTATGTGGATATACCTTGTCCCCTTTCCAATTTTCTAGCAAGTCCCCTAAGAATTTTTTTTTCAAATGACTGGTATTTCTTGAGTGAAATTTGTTCTCTCAGCCTCACTGTAAGCAGCAATGCAGTTAGAAAATTCTAATGCACGGAAAGTATCTTTGAAACTTGTAATCTACGAGGAGAAAATATCTGACCACATTTCAGCTAAGCTACTCCCATGAGCCAGCATCAGCTAAATGCAGAGAATTGCCACTTTACATTTCCAATTTAAACTATTCTGCTTGGTCCTCTGCTTTCAGTACATTCCCCCAAAATAAAGAAGAACCCTTCCCAGTTTTGCTCTGGAGTGGGCAGCCTACTGGCTCTAACGCAAACCTGGTCTTTGGAAAGGGAAGTAGAGGTAGCCATAGTAATAGAGAGCTGAGCCACGGAGATCACTCAGGACTGAACTGGACATTGCGTCTGAACTATCCGACTTGGCAGTCACCGCAAATCACACTCACAGGAGAATTGTCAGTTTCCTGTTTCCTTTTGCACTTTGCTCTGTGGAGCTACCACTCCACAAGGAAACTGATACTCTCTCTCCATCCCTGCCACACCACGCTCCTGCCAAGCAGGGAAAGATACAGCTTTTATAGGTCCTGAAGGATATACCATGTGGGGTATCTCTTTCAGAACACAAAATTAAAAATAAAATTTTAGAAGTGATTTGTGCAAGTGAAGAACCCTGGAGCTTAAGTTTCATTAGCTTCGTGGAAAATCCTACACTGCCCCCACCGAAAAACAGGCGGCATCTCAAGGCATAGAGTACCTTGCACTATAGGCACTTGGTAAATGCGTTTTGGTCGCCGAGAAATAGAGCGTTTTCTACATTCCTATGAGCTTCTTTATGCTTTATCTTCACTTTTTCACAGAAGATTCCTCTTCTCTTAGGAACAACAGTTAGGAAATCCTCAAAACCTGCAGCAAAACTCAAGAGAACTCTAGGATGTTCTATCAACAACTAGGTTGTCACACTCTCTTGTTTCCTAGATAAAGAAACAGAGGCCAAAGGCCCGTTAGCAGGAAAGTCAGCAGTGGAACTCACTACCCTTTACTGCAGAGATCACCCACACACCTCCACGGCTTCTGTCTCTCTCAAGGCCCAGACCTGTCTCTGAAGAGAAAGTCCTTCTTACACATGTTAAGGAAATGGTTTCCTCAAATCTCCCCTTTAGGGAGAAATAAGAGTATTTAGAATTATTGTACCCAGTTTGAAACTCAGCTTAGCCATTTGCTAGCAAACCTTAGGATTAGTTACTTAATCATACTGACCTTTCTGTGTCTTCATCTGTGAAAGAAAAATGACACACCTGCTGGACAAGGTTGCAGTTTGGGATGTAAAATATTCCCTGAACTACTTCCAGTTGAAAACGCAGACCATGTAAACGGATCTGCTTCGGGTTCCTCCCAAGTTCCTCCTGAAGAAAAGCACAGAGGTATAAAAAGGAACCCAGCATAAAGTGGAGAGAATAGGAGGACCGTCACCACCAAAGAAGGATTTCAACCAATTTCAACAAAGCTCTAGGAACCTGGAAAGTGGGTAAGAATAGGCAGACAAAAGAAAGAGGTGCAGGAAGCCACTATCTTTAAGGGAGGAGAAAAGGATTAGGATGCAGTTTGCCCAGTAGAACATCAAGCCCCAGAGAGGGCTCTGGGCTCAGAGTCAGCAGATTCTACCCAGGAGATGGTGAGAAGCAGGAGATTAATAGGATATCTCTGAACTGCACACACACCAGCCCAAATTCCCATCCTCACCTCCTATTCCCACCCTCAAATTTAGGCAGCAGATCATCCTTAGGGTGAAATATCTTCAACACTGCTGCAAAGCCAGAGGAAATTACTTGAGGAAAGTTAATGTTTCCACAGTGCGGATTGGCTGGCTCCCCTAAGTAAGACCTTTCCATGAAGTGAGGTTAGTCAATTTTCCAATGCAAAGCCTACACACACACACACACACACACACACACACACACACACACACACACACACACACACACGCACCAGTGGAGGAAGTCCTGACCAACCACCCAAGGCTTCTTTCTCACATGCAAACATACAACCAAAGACAACCAGGTCTAGAAAGAGTACACACCAGCACGAAAGGAAAAGACCAAGATAGCTAAGGAAAATAACACAGAGAAAACAGAAAATTTCCAAAGCAGAAGAAGCAGTTTTAAAAATCCAATTATTATAAAGAGAGATCTAAGAAGCTATTACATCTAGAAAATAATGACGAGAAACTATGAAAAGGAAACAATCAGAGAAGCAAGAAATAGATTTGGAAGGATTAAAAGTGTAATTGCTTAGACTAAAAAGAAATGTAAGGTTTCCAAAATAAAGTTGGGCAACTCCGGCAGAATGTACACATGCTAAAACAAATAAAGAGACTAGAAAAGTAATCCAGGAGATCTAACATCTAAGAGAGAGAAGTCTCAAACTACTACCAGCAGGAGAACAGAAACCAGAAGTATTTTAATAGGTCATATCAGGGAGAAGAGTAAAGAATGGAAACAAAGGAGCTGCCACATGGAGCGTCTCGGTGCTGTTGAACTCTAAGATACAGTTTGCATTGTTACCATGTACACATGTTATTTAGACCCTAGAATGCAGTGCATTCCCAGTAAGTGAAAGGTCTTATATTACTTGTACATTTCCACTCTGGACATGTTTGGGACCACAGTGTCTTTGTAAGGCGTTAGCATTCCCATAACCTTCATCAGCCTCAAAGTCTCTCCCAAATAATCATACATGATTTCTACACGACAGCGACTTCAAGTCATGCCCTCAATTTCACTCTCCCTTTTCTAATTAGATTGCCATCCTATGCCGCTCACATAGACATTCTAGAGTCACCTGTGCTCTAGCCTCTCCTTGATCCAGTTGTGTAAGGGATGCATGTTAACCTATATGAGCCTCTGCTCAAACTCAACCATGGAAAACAGTGTATCTAACCTCTGTTCAATTTCCCTCCAGCCACCCAGATTCAGTAGACAAATCCCCTTAATAACAAGCCAGCTAAGCTTATCAAGGGCTTAATTATAACAATAGTTACCTCTGTTAAAGACTTGTTCTATGCTAGACACTTTCCATGTTTTTACTCTAATCACTGCAGCCCTGAAGATAGATATTATTATCCCCAATTTAAAAACAATAAAACTGAGGCAGATGGGAGGAAAAAGAGGAAAAAGTAAATAGAGGGGCAAGAATTTTTGCTCAAGGTTATCTGACTTCAAAGCCTATGTTTTTTTACACTCACCACCGCCCTGCCCTCATAACTTACAGTTGCATTAGATTTTATAAATACATTTATGTATTATCCCAGTATTATTTCATTAAAGCATGACTCTCATACACATTTTATTCCCATTTTACAGGTAAGAACACTGAGACCCATGGAAGTTAATAAATGGCCCTTGACCACATGATGCATTCAGTGTTCACTGACCCTTAATAACACAAGCACCGATTTTTATGCCACTTTTCTGCTTAATTTTTATCATTCAACAAACACTGTACCTTTATGAAATATAAAGTATCACTACCACTGAGACTTTTCATTTATTTCTGTTGCCAGTTGTTTCACGGCAAACTCTTCATTACATCACTGGACATCATCCTTGATCTGGTCACAACACACACGCTTCACCCCTGCCAGGTGGTTCTCTCCCGACAACACACACACACTTGCTATGCTTGTCCCCAAATTTAATACTTTGCCAACGTCTACTCCCTCCTGAAACACCTGGTTTCTTCCTCTGTAGCTACCCAAATTGTCCCCATTACTGCACTGTACATCTCAAATTCACCATGAGCATCTATCTCACCTGTCCCTTATAGCCCATAATATTTATGTTCACTTCCTCTGTATATTCGGCATTATCATATTCAACTGGACACTCTTCTTATGTTGTTGGGTTTTTTTATCCCCTGTGAAGGCTTTGTGTCTACACACCTCTATAACTGCTTTGAAGTCAAGGAGGGAAACACGTTATTCTTTATACCTTCCTCCCACTCAGCACTTTGGACCTAGAAGGTGCACATTTCCTAGTAAAGGCTCAATATACACTTGAGGAACTGAATTCATAGCTTTGGAGCTGTTTGTCCCCAAGTCAAGCATCTCTATTCCCCTGCTGTTCAAAGTCTCTTGGAAGCTTGCCAGGTCCTCATGACTTTTCTTTGAGTCACTTGCTTATCTCCCCCACATTTTCCAGGCTTATTTTTTCCACTGACTTGATGTTCTGATGTGCCCCATGCATATTCCTCATTTGTCTTTACTTTCTGCTCTTTCACAAAGCAAAATGTGAAATGATCCATGCTTTCATTGGCACAGTTCAGTCTTGGGCTTTTTTTCCCCCCTAACTAAACCATTCATGTGGAGGAAGCTTTTGATCCAGGGTTCAGATAGTCAGTCACGTTTTACATAACCAGAAACCATGCTAGGTGGTTATGTAAACTCTGGTTTTGACTTGAATAGCCAGACAAGAGTCTTTACAATTTAGGTTAAAGCATGTTGTCAGCTCCCATTCACTTCTGATGGTCTAAATGTCAAAGTTATCCCACAATAGCACCGTCAAAGAGATGCATGAGTGTGTCAGGGAGGAATATTTGAGGACAAAAAAAACATATTTTCTACACCACTTTTTTGGTAATGTGTTGTTATTATCATATAAAACGCCTAAGAAGAGATCGGTTTGCTTATATAGTTTAGTAAACAATTGCTAGAAAAGAGATAACGTAGACAAAGCAACCAGTTACAAAGCAAGGTACGAGGTCAACATTCAGTAAAAGTGTCTTCGGGTTTGTATGAAAATGTCCAGGTGAGCAGCCATGTCTTTAAACACTGATGAAGTAAGTAATTTTTTGTTGTTTAGATGTTTAGATGTTGTTTTTGTTGTTTAGATGACCTTTTGTTTTGGCAAGGACTGTTTCCTATACACACTTTCACTGTCGCTTAGCAGAGAAAACCCTGAACATTTCTGGAAGGGAATGATAGCTAGAGGGAGAAGCACAGAGACAACAAGTGGAGAAACTGGAGAACCAAAACACAAGCGAATCCACACAAAAATGTCAGTGGACCCTTGGAGTTTCAAACCCAAATCTCCCGTCTTTAGTTTCTGAGTTGTTCAGCTCTTCCTGTCATCAGGACTTTGCTGTTTAATTCTTCTTTTGGCTTCTCTAAAAAACTCAGTGCACGTATTGGCTCACTCAACCTCTTGTGTTATGATGTGATTTCTTCTGTGTTATGATTCTTACTCATCTTGCAGGATTTAAGCTGTGTTAAGACATGTTAAGTAGTCAATGCGAATTTCCATAGTAGCTGTTTTGAAACGTCCACTGTAGAACTGTAAATGTCTTAGAGTGATGAACTAAGAATGTCAAGACCCCCTCCCCTGGGGTAGCCATTACTCCTTAAAAACAGACCACTGAGAATTCCCTGGCAGTCCAGTGGTTAGGACTCAGCACTCTCAGTGCTGGGGCCCCAGGTTCAATCCCTGGCCTGGGAACTAAGATCCCACAAGCCGCATGGTGCGGCTGAAAAAGAAGAGAGAGAGAGAGAGAGACCACTAAGCCCAGTGACTTAAAGGCTCTTCTCTGGAGGACCCAACTCCACACTGCTGAGAGCTGTTCCAGATGGACACTGCCAAGAAGCCCAGTCAGAGCAGAAGGCGACTTCCCACTCACCACTGGTCAGGAGACCTATTGCCAGACCGGGGACCACTGCTCCTACTGAGATGCCTTCTTCCTGGACTTCTTGGAGTGAAACAGCTGGAACAGCTGGCCCCTATATTTTCTGTAGGACCATCTAAGCATCTCATGTGTCAGTTTCATGCGCTGAAGCTTAACCGTTTGGTCAAGCCATCATGAAGGAGCCGTGAGCCATGGCCGTGAGCCATGGCCGCTGAGCCTGCACGTCCGGAGCCTGTGCTCCGCAACGGGTGAGGCCGCAACAGTGAGAGGCCCGTGTACCGCAAAAAAAAAAAAAAAAAAAAAAAAATTGACTAGTTAGTTAACGCATTCTAGTACCTGCTCTGTGCCTGAGATTGTTCTTAATGTTTATATGATTAAATCGTTTATCTTCGTAAAAATCTACTAGGTGGATGTACTATTATTATCTCATTTTAAAGATGAGGAAACCAAGGCACAGAGAGGTTCAAACTTGCTCAAGGTTGAACAGTAAGTGTCGGGTCCAGGACTGACACCCGGAAGCCATTTCTCAATTAGTAACCTACATTCTCTCTCTCATTGCAAAATAGTCTCATTGTAAAAACTCAGAAAACATAGGTAAACATGATGAAAAAATTTAGAAACACTCATAATAACCAGAGAAAACCATTATTTCCTTTCAGTCATTTTGGTATGCATATACAAACTCCTATTATATAGCTGTCTCGTGGTACGTGGTACATTATAGTGTGAGAATTCTTCCATTCTCTTCCACAAATTACTTCATGTTCTGCATGATATTATAGAATATAGATGCATATGGCCGTTTAGTCTGCCTCTGCTCTTTTTTTTTTTTTTTTTTTTTTTTTTTGCGGTACGCGGGCCTCTCACTGTTGTGGCCTCTCCCGTTGCGGAGCACAGGCTCCGGACGCGCAGGCTCAGCGGCCGTGGCTCACGGGCCCAACCGCTCCGCGGCATGTGGGATCTTCCCGGACCGGGGCACGAACCCACGTCCTCTGTATCGCCAGGCAGACTCTTAACCACTGTGCCACCAGGGAAGCCCCTGCCTCTGCTTTTAGTTACTTTATTCATTAACACATTAAACATCTTTATACATAAGTTTCTGTCTGAGCTTCTGTTTTCGGAGAACAGAACTTTCTGGTTTTAGGGACACATACCTTAAAAAAAAACAGTATACAGTTTAAATTTTTTGACATATATTTTCAAAGTATTTTCCAGAAACTGTTTTATCAGTTTATTTTCTTAGTACTATACCAATATCATTTTTTGAAACTTTTTATAATAGGGTAAAAAATGGTTTCTTGTTGCCATTTTACATGTCAGTTTTTGTTCATTAATATGAACATTTATCATTTCTCTAATGACCGCTTACATTTCTTCCTTTGTGCAATCACTCATTTGTGTCCTTCACCCATTTTTTAATTAGTGTTTCACTTTCAATTATATGAGCTCTTTACATATGAAGGATAGTATTCCATGTACACTTCCTTTTCATTACCTATATTTTTAAAACTTTGATTTACTTTATCTAAGTATTATTTATAAACATAAAAATTTGGAAACATGCTAACTATAATATGGAAATATTAAGTACATTATATTTATCTGATGGGATATCATTCATTGAAGAAAATGTTTCTGAAATTTTTTCAATAATATGGGAAAATGTTTATTTCATGGTGTTATCAGAAGAGACAATAAAAAATTGGATGTTCAGGATCATTATAATTAAAAACAAAAAATATAAAAAATAATAAGATAGTATACAATTAAAATATTGGAAGAAAATAAACTGTAAACAGTGATTTTTTTTTAGTATAAGGTTTTGGTTGTTTTTTTCCTTTTTTTTTTTGGCAGGGTGTAGTATTTTCCAAGTTTTCAATGGCTAGAATTCACTATATTTTACAAGAAAAGAAGCAATAAACTTGAAAAAAGGAGAAGAGAGAAGCTGCTCTAAAAGAACAACAAAAAAAAAGGAAAATAAAAACTAATCTTCCCCACAGCATTTCACTTTGCAATGAGCTGGACAAGAGCTGCTCTAGGAGAGCGCTTCTCAAACTTGAATCTTGCTCCTGGAAGTAGCGAGGCTCCAGCACAGGCAAGTTCTGGAGTTGAGGGCAGGGACACAAGACAGTCTTCCCTCCCTGGCTGTTTCCAGTCCTGACCAAGGGCAAGCTAGACCCCATGTTCTCCCAGCCCAGAGGGGCTGCCTTGACCCCAGAGCACAGCAGTGATGGGGTTGCATTCCAGGACTCAGGGACTCTCAGCTGGTCCCCAGGTGGGGCATGTTGGACCAGCCATCAAAGAACAAAGTTTTGAGCCCCACCTCCTGGGCCTGGAGGGTGTGGTTGACCAGCTGATCTGTGCAGAACCACACCTTCACCAGCTGTTATCCATCCAGCTGCAAAAAAGAGAGAAAGATCAAGGGAGGCTGCACCCTTAACTGCACCCTGGAGGACCACTTACATCCCTTCAGCTTAGTTTTCTGCTTCTCTTTTCACCAGGTGGTATTTGACCTTGTCAGGGTGTTATACCACTTTGTGACCAGAGTACTATAGACTTTTAGTTCTGACTGCAATCCTACTTTTTTTTATTATTATTATGTACTGCTGAACTCAAAGCATTTCTCCCCAAATCATGATGTTCCTCGGAGGGATAAAAGTTAAGGACAGGAATTTGAATGCCTGCATTTCAGGTGATGGCCCTGGTTCTCAGCTCTGGCTTAACATTGGAATCACCAGAGGAACTTTCCAAACTATTAATGCATCATGGATTTAAAAGAACACGGGTGATTTTAATTGCCACCAACATTGAGAATCTCTAGGTAAAAGTGATGAGTTAAAGCAATTTAGCTGGAGACAGCTAGGACCCACATGAAAGGTCTGAGGAAGAGACCTGGTGCCTCTTACAGAGCTGGAACATTTGTAATTGTATAATTCTATTCATTTATTTTACAGATGAGGAAAAGGGGTGAGCATGTAAGGGATGGGCAAAGGTTCTGCAATACCCAAGGCCACACAACCAGCAAAGGCCAGAGCTGGGTCCCAGGTACCAGCTTTCCAGAGCTGGTCCAGGCTGCATCCCTGTTTTCAAAGACAGCAAAGAGAGAGTTAAAATAGCTTACCCAAATGGCCCCTCACTAATACAGGATGAAGCACATATAGATTGAATAATATAATGGGAGCCTAAAGCTGTAAGCCACAGCCTTAACGTCCTTGCTATTAATAGAATACCGTTTACACTGGAGTGAGAGAGCTTTTTAATGGAATCGGTGTATGTGCAGAATAGTGTTCCATCAGTAGAAGATTGAGAAAATATTAGGGGGCAATTTGCTGCTACTCTCATTATTAATTTGTAATGGGTCTTTAATACAGTAACAAAGGGAAACATCTTTGACTACCTGTTAAGCCAATGGAAATAATGAGAGAAAATCAGTGCTAAACAGCATCTGAGAGACAATTACTAGAGATGGATTTAGTAGTGAAAATCCTATCAGAAAAAAACTCAGACGAAAACTCTGTCTTTAACAAAGCCTGTGGCCTAATGTTAAAAGTATTATTAGGCAAAGAGGAAAGTTATAATGGTACATAAAGTAAATATGTGAGAAGTTTATCAGTTAATGAGTAGAATACAATCAACATAGTGATTTAAAGTTTAATTGGTAATTTATTTACAATTTTATAAATTGAAAAGGAAACAGAATCAATACGCTGCATAAGAAGAAACAAGAATGAAGGATTGGGTGATTTAGACGTATATTTACGTGGGAAAATGTCTCAGATCTTCTGGGATGATAAAATGTGTGTTGAAAGAAACATAAAAGGAAGATGATGGGAAATTTAATAAGCCCAAATTATGGAATGTGTTTCTTTCCATAGCACAATTTGGTTGATTACATCCAATAGATAAAGAAAGATAAAGAAGTGCAATAGAAAAAGAAGAAAAAGTTTAATCTTCTTGCTGAAAACTATGTTGTAAACAAGCAGTAACATTTATACTTACATGGTTGTTCTCTGCATGTATTCATATTTTGTTAACATAAAAGACCAGACACATAAAGCCAAGGACACAAACAGATACAATTAGAGTGGGAACTGGAATTGGAGGTGGGTGGGCAGGAAAGAACCATGGCATTTGGGCGCATTCAATTTTCTGTTCATAAACCTGTAGTTAAGTGACAGGTTCAGAGAACAAAACTCTTGTTCTGCAGCTGGAGACAAGTTGAGCAGGTTTCTGGACCAAACAGGGAACTCAGGGAAATGCCAATCTATCCACAGTCAACTATTAGTAAAAATAGTGTAGATGACAGATCTGGAAGGACCCACTGAAAGCCTAGTTGAAATATTTAGTTGCAAAAGAACACCAACAGAATAATACAGCTGGGGAGAAATAAACTCCAGTCATTCCCCCGACAGCCCCAGAGCAGACGTCAGAAATGATCCTCATCTGAACCAAGGGCACGTGTTGATTGGCCATTGGGGTCTTCCTTCCCTGCCGTGTTTGCCACAAAATAGAGCTTTCCCACAGCTGTTTGGACCAGCTTGTGACACATTGTTGTGTCTGTTAAATATAATTAAGAACTGCTTGCTCTAGGAGAAATGAAAGATTTGATTAAGGGGGAGTATTTCTTCTTTCTTCTTTCTTCTTTTTGTTCAGCCTTATCCAAAAATTTTCAACTGTTTTTTAAATCATGTCACATTCTGGGACAGTTTTTGCTTTATGTTGTAGACAATGAAATGCCAAAGGCACATATTTATGGCGTGTGAGGAGTGCGTGCGTGTGTGTGTGTGTGTGTGTGTGTGTGTGCGTGCGTGCGTGTGATGAGATGGAATAAAGGGGTCAGGAGAGGGGAAGTCTTCCCAAACTGGTTTATTTTGGACCCCAAAAAACAAAAAGAACTCATAAAACTAAAACTGACTGAAGCAGCTTATGAAGAGCTCAGAGCAAACGCCAAGAAGTGTGTTCCCCAGGCTCTGAATGGCATTTGCACTCTGCAGCTATAATTTCTTTGTTAACAAGTCAACCCTCCCAGTTCTGTCTGTGGCTTCTGATGTGTCACTATTATATACCACTATGGAACGGCTGCAGAGGGTGGGCTGGGGAAGGAGGATACGTGACACCAGCCATCAATCTTTTACAAACCACAAGTTCTAAAAGAGCACCAGATTTATGAGCAAACCAGTCTGGAGAGTCCCAGCCAGGGTTTGGGGTGACTGTGAACATTGTTACAACCAAAGACGGAGGAGACAAAAGAACATGACAAAATGGGCCTTCCTTGTAGACTAAGCATTCTGTTTGTTGTCTAACAGGATTTCAGGAGCGTTTTTAGCTTTTTTCCTTTTAAAAAAATGAGAAAATATGACATGCCAATAAATGTGACACATGCTTGGAGTATGCCTATAGTTAGCGAATATCCCAATAAGGACCTTTGTATTGATTCAGCTCTTGGTGGGGTTTAGCGTGTGTCTGATGCATCTCTCTGTGGGACATGCGGGGCCTTGAATGTAGTAGGCATTCAGTAAATATGAGGGTATCGAATTGGTGGTCTTCTACATAACTGAGGTTTTTCTTTAAACCATCTCTAATCCTTTTCCTCTGTTGTCCCATCAGTTATCAGATGCTCTTGGTACAACCCCCAAATGTTTTTTCTTTGTTTGTTTTAAATTCTATACACTTGACATTTATTTATTTCTTCCAGCTTTATTGAGATATCATTGACATACAGCACTGTGTAAGTTTAAGTTGTACAGCCTGATGATATGACTTACATACATCATGAAATGATTATCACAATAAGTTTAGTGAACATCCATCATGTCATATAGATACAACATTAAAGAAATAGAAAAAAACTATTTTTTCCTTGTGATGAGAACTCAGGATTTACTTGCCTAACTTTCACAAATAACGTACAGCAGTTACTTATATTTATCACGTTGTACATTATACCTCTAGTGCTTATTTATCTTATAGCTGCGAGTTTGTACCTGTTGACCGCCTTCAGCCGGTTTCCCCTCCCTCCGCCCCACCCCAGTGTTATAAAATCAGTATTTCCTTCTCCATTCCCAACAATTACCACGTGATGCCTCAAATATTATAATACCTACCTAGCCAGTCTCCCAGCTTCCAGTTTATCAGATTACTCTTCCTAAATATTCCCAAGCTCAAAACGCTTTCAATCACTCTCTAGTGCCTTTGGGACAAAGCTTGAATGCCTCTGCTGACGCTCTGGACCCATCTCACCCATCACGAGAGGCACAATTCCATCTCGCCGTGCCTCTCCAAGTGTCCAACAAACCTGAAGAGGAAACTTTGCATCCTCTCTGGTCTTTGCAGCAACCTGTGCATTTTTCTACCACCCTAACTTACCTTAGCTATTCACCCACTCTGCCCCACCTAGGATGGGTCTCAGACTCCCCCCTTTTCATCCTTCCATCTTCCCATGCTTCAGGGTCAAGTCTCACCTTTTCCACAGAACCTGCCATCTTCTCTTTCTCCTGATGCAGACTCTCAGAATTCCAACTGTTCATTACTGTCTGTTTCACGATCACCACCCATTCCAGGACATTAGGGTAATCTCCTCACCCAAGTATTGCCATGTCCTCTTGAGCAGGTCTCCATTCATTAAATCATTAAGCCACGCTTTCATCCAACAATCATCTATTGACTACCTATTGTGTGCGAGGCACCATGCGAGGACCCTTACAGAGTAAGATAAATTAGAAAGAATCTGTTTTCAAGACTTTCAATCAAAGGGAAAGAAATTATAATGCACTATGCTAGCTCAATAAAGCATGTTTACATGCATAGACATATGATCTTTCTTATTGTTAGGCTCATAAATTCTTTTTGTTTTTAAGATTTTAGTTAGTTAGTTGCACCGGGTCTTAGTTTTGGCAGGCGGGCTCCTTACTTGCAGCATGTGAGCTCCTTAGATATAAATTCTTGAGGCGAGAAACTATACCGTGTACTTCCTTTGTGAGTCCTAGTAAGCATGTTGAGCATAATATCTAGGCTTTGAAACATACTTGCTAAATGTTATTGAATGTTTCAATAGCAGTTTATGGCTCAAAATTATCTAGATAACTGTCTCAGCATCCCTTCATTCTTCCAGGAAAAAAAAATTCACATCTAAAATAAGACTTACACCCACAGAATATCTCTGAAGGGATCCACAAGGAACTAGTTGCTTCAGGAAAGGAGCAGTAATTGGCTCAAGAATGAGGTATGAAGAACATTTGCCCATGGACACCTTTTTGTACTTTTGAATTTTGTACCACGTGAGTGAGTTATTGAAAATTCAATTAAATGATGCATTCTATTCCATACAGTTTCAATGAATCAACAGGGATGACACTCAAGAAGGCACATCTTCCTGTGTCCATGGCCCCCTTGAGGATGGTTGGTAAAACGATAACTTAGAAACGGTTTACGATCGATGGGAAAAATTATGGGAAGAATGTAGTTGGATACATGATGCACAGTGGCGTTTCAAAAATAATTCCTAACTCTCTCTTCCTTCTGAATGGATCTGCTTCTAGCTTGGATTTACCTGTGACCACAGAATAAAAGAAAAATAAAACCTCAGGCTTGACCTCAGCAGTCTCTGGTTCTAGGAGCCCTAATGCTTTTTGCCCACGCTGACAACGACCAACAGTAGAGTCTGTGGGGGGTTCTGGAAGCCTGCCGGCCCCTGTCTTGCCCCTGTCTGAAATGGAGCTCAGCACAGTACGGCCCCACTCAATACCACTTCACTCTTGTACGCCCCTAGGGATTTATTCACCTCTCATCCCATGAGAAGGGGCTGCTTTTAGGGATCTGGCCGTGATATTAAAGAAAGTCAGCTGACAAGCATTTAGTTAAATGACAGAATACTGATAACCTCCTTTTCTACCTCTCTGCTCAACATATGGTCATCTTACTTTTTCAAGAAATAGAAACATTTTAAATGGGTATTCTTTGTGTAAAATATCATAGGATGGAAAGTTTTTACAGAATGCCCCTTTTAACAAAGCACCATGTGCCTGGATGACATTGAACTCAGCATCCTAGCCTTAGTGTTGTTCATTAAAATTAAGAACTATCGAAACTCTATTGACCATCTATTAGCTGTCTGTTTCTTTTTTTTTCCTTTATAAAAATCACAGTCAACCCACTTGTGATCATGTTCCCCATGGCATGCCTGGAAACTATTAAAAACAGATGTCGAGACCAACCTCCAGACAGCTGGGGACAGAACAATTCAGGTTGCGTCAGAAATAGTTCCCTGTGCTTGGAGGATAAGCTCCCTTCAGGTGCCATTTCTGGTTTTCTTATAATACCAAATATATAACCTCCAAATCATAAACTAAAGGCAGCTTATGTTTGTATTTGCTTTGGCATAGTTTTTGTTTTGTAATTTGCTTTAACTGATGCTGAAACATGTACCCTTATCTTGAGCTGTCGAGGCCTTCATAAAGATCACAGTGAGACCACACATTTATACACTGAAACTAGAGATTTGTCTTGTGTACATTATCCACCCTGGAAATGCCAGATCCTACTTTGCTGCATCCCATAAATACTCTATTATTACGGAAAGAAAGAGGGGAAGAAGGATAACTATATTTAAAGCAAGTTTTACTTGCCTTCACTGTTATTGTGAATTTGGTGTTTGGTTACTGTTGTTTTTCTTTCAATTTGGTTACTGTTCCTCTGGTATTTGCAGTTTCTAAAATTATTTGAACCAAAGCAACATGGGTCCCAACTTTTTTTTTGGTCATAAGGAAAGTGGGTTTGATTTTACTCATACCAGCAGTACACAAGAGTAGACTTTCTGCATGAATAAAGGGTAATAACTAGAGAATTCCAAAGAATTGACTCGTCTAAAGAAATATTCAAAACTGAGTGAAATATGGCACTATTTACTCCTACATCATTAAATTTTGAGAACTGTTGCCATGCTGAGAGTTGGTTTCCCAACTACAGGGTTGGGGAAGGATTCTAACTCGTCCCATTTGGGAAGGAATGGGATTTACCTGCAAGTGTTGAGATCTCCAGAGCAAGTATATAAACGAAAGATGGAATGAATAGCTTTCTCTTCTGCTTCTCCTCTCCTCCACCCCACTTCACCCAGTCCCTCACCCCCCAGACCCCACAGGCTATGAATTCTTCTGTCTGTTCCTCTCGGGCTGTAAATCGGGGAAGGAGGGAGCTAGAGGAAGCCCACAGTGGAGAGGGGTTTTGAGCCTCCAGAGTGTGTGTCGGGCTTATTGGGACCCATGGCTTTGCCCGGACGATACTGAAGGTCTCAGCCAACAGGCAGCCTAGTGTAGCCAGGAGGCCTGCTTTCAAGGGGTTAACTGCACGGTAACTCTCTACGTGGCCACTACAGACCCATAGCATGGTATAAAAAGGGGCTTTCTTCTTCTCCTCTCTAGGCTCAGGAAGTTACATATTTAGTAGTTTTATGACAATTAAGCAGAAAACCAAATCATCAGCTCCAAAGAAATTGAAATGGACATATATGCTGTTTACCTCTATGTCACTGTTCTCCGCTTCCAGGAGCTCCACTAAACTTTAGAAAAATCTTTGTCAATTTTTAAAGTATACAGATAATTATTAATTATGGTCTTCATATTTTTATGGTATTTCCAGATTTTTCTTTACTAAGATTAAGACAATGTTCACACACTTTGGCATAGATAATCATGGATGGATAAGGAAAAACTGTCAGGTTATTTCATTAAAAAAAAAAAAAAAAGAATGATGGGAATTCTCTGGCAGTCCAGTGGTTAGGACTCTGTGTTTTCACTGCTGAGGACCCAGGTTCAATCCCTGGTGGGGGAACTAAGATTCTGCAAGCCGTGTGGTATGGCCAAAAAAAGAACAAAAAAAAGAATGATAATTTATAATTATAAATAAACACTTATTTTGAGACCATACAAAAAGGGACAGCAGCTAAAGAAATAAACTGTCTCTTGGACGGCAGGATGAGAATACAAATTTTTTTTTTGAGAATTTTTTTTAAATAAAGCTGTTTGGAGTCTTATGGATATAAATATTTTTAAGCTACTATGATTCACAGAGGACTCACTTCTCTTTTAAAAAATATTTACTTATTTATTTTATTATTTACTTAGGCTGTGAGGGGGTTTTAGTTGCAGCATTCGGGATCTAGTTCCCTGACCAGGGATCAAACCCAGGCCCCCTGCATTGGAAACGTGGAGTCTTACCCACTGGACCATCAGGGAAGTCCCAGGACTCCCTTCTTCTCCACAATTGCCTTTTGTGTTTTCCTACCCATGCTCCCAAACACTCATAAGTCAGAAGCATCCACTGGCTCCTGGAATATTAAGATGATATCAAAAAGCAAAAAGAAAGAACCAAATCACACTCAGATTTGAAGGTCAAAATTGACCTATGAGACTCATAACATACATAATAGCCCTACATACCAGAGGTTTTGATTTCAAGAGCTGGGTTTTTGAGTTTCAATAGACTATTAAATCACACAAAGTTTACGACATAAACAATAGATTGGAAAGAGTACAGCAGAAAACGAAATTACAGCTCCACTAAGGTAGGAACTTAGGAAAGGGGAGCAATGAAGTCTGACGAGGATGCAGGTTTGCAAGAACATTCTCTGCACCCGGTCCAAACTCTGGAGGCAAACTCTGGAGAGAGGGGAAATGATAGAAATTCCAGGATTGGTCGATGAGAGCAGGGGAGACTGGGACTCCGAAGAGAAGCCTGGGAAGTTGAGAAACTTCTGGGAGAAGTCACCTCTTTGCTGGTGTGGCAGCTAAAGAGGTGACCAGGTGGTAGGTCTGCGGTAGCCGGGAGTCTCAGCCCCAGAGGGGCGTGGGAGAGCTTCAAAAAACTTTCCATTCCCCTCTCACTTCCAAAAAGGGAGCAAAGGACTGAGAAAGCCAGGGGGCCAGAAGGAGCTTCAAAATCAAAATGGGTTCAACTTGAGGTATGTGTGGACCAACAGCCAAAGACAATAGTCTGGCTATTCTCAACTCAAGGCTGCATCAGGGAACAGATGATTAGCACAGAGGACCAGATGCCCCTCCCCTCCAATTCACTGATGATACACAGCCTGGCCTACATTTCAGATACAGCCCCAGGGAGAATTTACCCCTAGGTGACTACATTTTAGTGCCAGTCATTAAGTGGAATAAGGACTCAATTTAGAAATTAAGTGGAGTTTTTGTTTTTGTTTTTGTTTTTGTTTTTTGCGGTACATGGGCCTCTCACTGCTGTGGCCTCTCCCGTTGCGGAGCACAGGCTCCGGACGCGCAGGCTCAGTGGCCATGGCTCACAGGCCCAGCCGCTCCGCGGCATGCGGGATCCTCCCGGACTGGGACACGAACCCGTGTCCCCTGCATCGTCAGGCGCACTCAACCACTGCGCCACCAGGGAAGCCCAAGGTTTTTTTTTAAGTTATACTTTTTTATACAAACTTAAGTGCACTTAAGTTTGTGGATAGTGAAAATTACATAGTTGCTACACTATACTGACAGGAAAATAATAATACCTAATGGCCACATAATAAAGAATGTTTAAAAATCTTAATATCCTGATGAGCCATGGGTCATCCCTGGTAGGTCACTTTTGGGGTTGTTTAGGAAATAAGCTTGATAAAATTTAAATAAGGATATAAACACCCAAAGAAGTAATTGCCTTATTCCTTTTTTTTTTTTTTTTTTCAAATGGTCGTGTGGTCTTTGCTAATAGGAGCTGATTCTGGTCTGAACACCACAAATGAAATAAAAAAAATCAGAAGTGTAGGAAGTAGAAGAAATGAAAAACAATAAGATCATGGTGTAACCAGGGGAGGAAAAAAGTGATACCTTTCTACAGCTTAGAACATCATGAGGATTGAACACCTCTTCAGTAACCCTGAGGACTTGATAATAGTAAGCACTTGATACATTTTTTTTAATATGTACGTACATCTTTAAGGTGTATTCCAAATCACCGCTAATTCTCCTCTTTCTTCTTCTCCTTCTTCCATGCAAAGAAAGAAATATTTGAGCCCTTTTAATTATCAACTCATGTTCTATTTTCTGAATTTTTCTATCTTCCTCCAGGGCCTGATTATTTCGTTTATTCATCCATTTACTTAACAACTATGTATTGAATGCCTGGTAAATGACAAGCACTGCCCTGGGTTCTGAGAATACATCAGTGACCCAGAAAGACAAGATTCCCTGCCTGAGGAAGCTTCCATTCTAATGGGAGTGCCAGACCTTACACAAGATAAATATGTTAGAAGATGAGGGCTATGGAGAACATGAAAGTAGGGAAGAGAGTAGAGAGTGTTGGAGGGAGAAGCCATTCTCTGAAATACAGTGGCCCAAAAATACATCAGTGAGACTGTGACATTGCAGTAGACTCCTGATGCACTGAGACCGCGACATGGCAGTAGACACCTGAAGGAGGCGAGGAGTGAACTCTGCAGAGGCCGGGGGAAGACCGCTCCTGGTGGAGGAAACACTGAGTATAAAAGCCCAGAAGGAACGTGCCTGCTATGCTCATGGAAGGGCTGAGACACCAGTGTGGCTGGAAGCAGAGGAGATGCTGGGAACAGCAGTGGGAAATGAGGTCAGAGCAGTAATGGGAACCAGATTGTAAGGCCTCTAGACCACTGGGAAGACTTTGGTTTTTACTCTGAAGGACTGCAAGCAAAGGGGTGACACGACCTGAATTACATCTTAACAGGACCACCCTGGCTGCTGGGTTGAGAATAGACTGAAGGGGGCCAATGACAGAGACAGGCAGAGCCTTTAGGATTATTGAAAGAATTCAGACAAGAGATGATAGTGGCATGGATTAGACTGATAGCCATGGAGGTAATAGGAAATGATCAGATTCTAGATATATTTTGAAGACAAAACTGACAAGAATTTTTTACGGATTCAATGTGGGGTGGAAAACAGGGAGTCAATGATTCCTCTGAATTAGAAGAACTAGAAGGATATGGATGCTGTTAATTATAAGAAGGAACATTGTAGAAGAAATCAGTCTAAGGGCAAAGATCTGACACTCGGTTTGAGATATCTATTGGGCATCCAAGTGGAAAAGTCAAGTAGGCAGTGGGATATAGACCTAGGCTGCAGATATAAAGGGAGGCTGATCAGTATATTAATGGACTTAGACCTATGAGCCTAGATGAGGTAATCAAAGGAGCACATTTAGATAGAAAAGAATTCTAAGACCAGCCTTAGGGAACTCCAAAGAATAAAGAAGATGAGAAGGAACAAGCAATGTGGCTTCATTTGAGGTAGGAGTAAAACCGGAAGAACGGATAATCCTAGAAACGCCGGAAGGAAATGATCATTTAAGGAATAACGTTGATTTTAGCTGCTGGCTGTCTTTGGAGCATCTAGTGCTCTTGGTTGACCTTGAGCTTTCATTTGAGGAGCCACAGAGGTGTGAGGAACAAGAGATAAAACACAGGACCTGCCTAAGCAGGTGAAACTGATAGGAGATCTCTGTATAAAAATGGTGGTCCAAAAAAATCCTCCAGCCAAGAAGTTATTTTACAAGGGTCATAGGTTGACAGTGTCCCCTGGTTCCTGACAGAGGCGACTTCCTCTCTGAAGAAATGCTACTTCATCCAGATTGCTTTAAATTTTCATAGACAGAATTCCACTGAACATGATCTTACGTTCAGAAATCATTGAAAACATGAGAAAACAAGAAACCCTGAGCAAAAGTGCATGCAAGTGGCAGACAGACCTGGAAAGACTTCAGTTGTCGATATAATTGGAAAATATATATATTTAGAGAAATGTTTGGTGGTTTACAAATGTTTCATTATATGTTTAAAAAAATAGAAATGAGCATTGAAATTATGATTAAAACAAAAACTATAAAATGACCAAGCAGTTTTGAAAAAGCACTAAAAAGAATTTGTAGAAATGAAAGTGACAATAATTGAAATTTTAAAAATACAATAGATGGATTAAATAGATTAGACACACCAGCAAAGTGGATTCAAGATAGAGTTAAAATTATTACCCAGGCGCAAAACAGAAAGACATCTAGCTGGAGGCGGGTAAAGTGACAAGAATATGGGCTGGAGAACGTCTAATGCACATCTAATCCGAGCTCCACAAAAGTATAAGAGAATGAGGGAGAAGCCATATTTGGACACAAAATCGCTGAAAATTTTCCGGATCTGATGGACAAACAAGACTCAGATTCAGGAATTAAAATGAATTCTAAGTAGAATAAATAAAAAGATATCTGCTGCTGTCCCAGTACAGTAAAACCACAGAATAACAAAGCAAAAGAGAAGATCTCAGAAGAAGCCAAAGAGAGAAAAGAATGTGTACATTAAAAAGAACAATTACTGCACAGACAATATACAATGGAAGCTGGAAAACACTAGCCTAGTGTCTTCAAAGTGCTAAGAAAAAGAAAATAATAACTGCCAATCTAAAGTTGTAAAGCCTCTGTACATTATATTTAGAGCCAAGCCAAAATACAGGTGTTTCTGGACAAAAAAAGAAGAAAAAAAGAGAAGAAATTTTATAATCAAAAACTGTTTACTAAAGGAAATAAATCAATACACTACAGAAGAACTTCAGAAGGAAAAAGAAAATACAAAATAAAGATGAGACACAGAAAGTCATGCTGAGCAAAGAAAGTGGTTAACATTTAATGAAATCAAAACAAACATTGACTGTATGAAGCAAAAAGGGTCTCATTTGTAAATATCTAATTTGTAACATTAAAAATAAAGAATTAAAATAGCACATGGGTGGGAAGACGGTGATCAGATTACTCGCACTATTGACAAGGAGGGTAAAAATACTGATTAACTTATGAAATAAGCCTTTTAAATGTCTAGAGGAACCAAGACTAAAAGTATAATTTATTACTTTCAAACTAGTAGAGGGAAAACAATAGAATGTGGAAAACAAATCAATCCCGAAGAAGGTAAGAGATGGAAAAAGAAACGTGGAAATGTATGGCCAATAGAAAACATAAAGTAGCAGAAATAAATCCCAACACATTCAAAGTGTGACAACCTGGATAAAAATATAAACCTAGCTTTTAGCTGTTGATAAGAGATATATTTAAAGCATAAGGACACAAAAAGGTTGAAAGTAAAAAGATGGGAAACACACCAGGAAAATACTAACCAAAAGAAAACGTAGCTAGCTATATTAATATAGAACCGCAGCAATAAAAATAATTTAAGGAAATGTATTCGTAAAGATAACAGGTCGTTCTATATTGATAAACACTTCAATTCACACACAAAAGTATATATAATAATTTTAAATTTTTACATACTTAATAACAGACCCTAAAAATATAGTTAACATTAAAGAAGAAAAAGTATTAATGAAACTATAAGGACAAATTTACAAATCAACCAACTTTGCAGAATATTTTAACACAACCCTATTAATAATTGTTAGATGAAGCAAATATAAACAACAACAAAAAGTAAAAATATAAGAGCTTTTCACAATCCAATTAACAAGTTCGGATTTATGAACTACCCCCAAATTGAATATATATTCATTTTAAGATAACCAGGATATATTTGGAATGAACAATGTGCTAGACATAAAACAAGTCTTAACCCATTTCAAAGAAGGTATCATATGGTCAAGTTCTTTCGTAACAATATTAGGTTAAAAATTAATAACAAACAGAAAGCTAAGCAAAAAACGTTGATTTGGAAATTTAAGTCATGCTCCCAAACAACTTGTGAGTAAAAAAACAAAAAAGAAATTATAATGAAAATTAAAAGAAAGCTAAAATGGACAGATAATGAAAATACACATATTAAAACATGGAATGCAACTGAAATGTTACTTAGAGTAACGTTTTTAGCTTTAATCGCTTATATTTAAAATAAGGCTGAAAATACACAAAGCATCCATCTTAAGAAGTCAGATAAAAAACAAGAAAAGCAAACTAAAGAAAGCAGAAGGAAAGCAAAATAAAAAGAGCAGAAATCAAAAAGAAAAGGGCAAACACTAGAAATCAATAAAGCCAAAAGTTGCTCTTGGATAAGACTAGTTAAATTGACAACCTCCTGTAAGATTAATCAAGAGAAAATATATAACGAAACGTTATTGGGGTGAATATACAGATATTACAAAAATCCAAAAAGATAAGATTATGAACAACAGGCCAATAAATTTCCAAAAATTAGGTGAACTGGAGACATTCACAGAAAGAAATCTAACTCATGAAAATTAACTTGGAAAGAACTAGAAAAGCCAAATTATTTCTCTGACCATTAATGTAATCTAAATTTTCTCACAAAAACAACTTGGTCAAGGCAAGTTCAGCAAACTTTTAAAGAACTTATTCCAATCTTATCCAAACTGCTAGAAAAGAGAAAAAAATAGGAACACGATGCATTTCATTTTGTGATGGATGCTTGCTTCAATACCAACAATATCAACCTATAAGAAAGGAGTGTTACAGGCAACTCTCACCCATAAACATAGATGCAAAACCTAAACAAGATATATACATTACATACATTACATACAGTATACATTACATACTGTGTTATGCGGCTGCTTCCCGCTAGCTAGCTATTTTACGTTTGGTAGTGTATATATGTCCACGCCACTCTCTCACTTTGTCACAGCTCACCCTTCCCCCTCCCCTGCTTGTGTTTCTGTGTGCACATTTTTACAAAACACTTTGGGTCAGACTGTATGAAATTGCCATTCTTTTGTGGGCAAATGAGTCAATGTCAGCAATTCCATATGATGGAACCTAATATTTTCTGAGTTTGCTGTAGGAAAATCACTGACCTAGCTGAAAAGGTTGGTTTTAAAGATAAAGGGGATGGAATGTTACAGACTATTTCATGCTTTTACGAAGGAAACAAAAAAAAGCACAGCTCTCTAAGTGCCAATTATATCTTGCCATTATTGCCAAGATGATTCTATTAATCATGTTAAGAAGCTATAAAGTAAAATATTTTGCCGGTTACTCCTTTCATCAACGTGGGTAGATATTATCCCTTGACTAATGAGTAAGGGTTCTTTTGATTATAAAATGCAGTTGTATATTAGTGTGGCTTAGATGCACATCATCTGCTGTACAATATCTAACTGGCAGAGATTCTAATCCCGATGTTTTTATGTAGGCTTTGCTTCTCTATTAAAATTGAAAGTGTTAATTTGCCAGTAATCACTCCACTTTCTCCTATCGTTTCGCTGAAAGGACAGGCCCTGACTGCATGGGTGAAATGTAGCAATGCATTTAGTGCTAGGCCATGATTTTAGACCTCCAACTGTTTCACTGACTGTGTAACTAAAAATAAGATAATGTTATGCTGGGTAACCACCGCTTTTGCCGACATTCACATTTTACAAATCACTGCACAGTATGCAAACCATTATATTCTTTAAATGCTGAAATCCCAGCCTAGGAGTCAAACACTTCCATTATTAAAAAAGAGCTTTCTGGACTGTAAAGTGGAATGACTCTTGGACAGGGAAGCTGCTGGGCTGAGTTTATACCATCAGAATAGTTCCTGTCAATCCCCATTCCTGCAGCTCAGCTGGGAACGAGCATACCTCGTCATCAATGGTATAGAGCAGGATCTTGAAAGGTTGGTGGGTTATTTTTGTCTGTAAATTTTTATTTGTTCTGTAAACCTACTACTTATTCAACGAATGCAAACCCGAGACAGTTATTGAGTAAGAACAGTGGAGAGAACTAGTATGCTTCTTTATACAAGCTTGTATTAAAAATTAAGGGTCAGAGGAAAGAACTTTGCTGGTTCAGATCATACAAACACATAAAAGCCCTGTGATGTTTGTACCTCTGTGATCTAATAAGAAGCCCAAAGCATGCCATCTTTAACTGAATATTTGTTTTGCATGAAAGCATTGATAAATAAATGGAGTTATCCTAAGCTGCATTTTTACAATAGCATCTGCTTTCAGAAATACCAGTCATTCAGAACAAATGTTCCTGAAGCACATTGCTCTGCATCGACACAAATACTGGCAAGGACTTGGTGAAACTGCCTGGTACCTGAACTCGTTAGCAAGGTTCTATGGGCTATTTATGTTTTTTCTTTTGAAGTCTGTGATGGTCTGTAATTTCCCCAAATGCTGCATTCATGTAAGATCTCAGGTGTATGTAAATGCATCTTAAGCTCATATAAGTTGGCTACAGGGAAGGCAGTTTCCCTAAACTCCCCGGGAAACTAAATGATTCTGGTGTCAGTCAGTTACGATTGACCAAATATAAAGTAAAATGTCTGTAAGTTAGAAGTGCATAAATGTCCGAGTATTATGAACTGATTTTTAGGTTCAGATTGTAACTTACTCACTTGTAATACCCAAGTGAGTAGTGGGGAGACAATCACAGAGGTGCATAAGAGAAAATATACTTAAATCTGTGGTTTCTAGCCATTCAAATGTTGATCGAGGGATGAGAGAAGGAGGAAAGGGATGTGAGAATGTGGATTTGAAAAACACAATTTAGTAAATAAGAAGTGAAATTAGAAATAACTTCATCTGTGAGTTTTGAAATTCTGGATTTCTATATGGGATTGATAGAAAAAGGAAGTTAAGATTATTGATTCTGTAAGAAAAAAAGTGAACCTTCAAGAAAGATCGGTTAAAGACTTAGTGTTCCTAGGAATTCAGAAAAATTATGGGGATATATGTATATGTATAGCTGATTCACTTTGTTATACAGCAGAAACTAACACAACAATGTAAAGCAATTATACTCCGATAATGATGTTAAAAAAAAAAGAAATTTGTCAATTACATCAAAGTTATAGAATTTATTGGCTTAAATTAAAAAAAAAAGATGTTAAAAAGAAAAAATTAAAATGTATGAAACCCATTTTTTCTAACAAGTCCCTCATGTTCTCCAGTCTTGAAGACTGGAACCCCTACTTCCCCACATCTTTCCCTCCTGCACAGACAGCGTTTGTTACTCTTATGAATGCAAAACTAGATCTTTTATTGAAACAGGAATGGGCAGACCTGTGTCAGGCTAAAATGTATCTTCTGTTGGTTTGGGATCAGGATCTTTTTAGAGCTAGAGGGGAACTTGGAATCCATCTGGTACAAGCCTTCAATTTTATACACAGGGGATCAGTGACACAGAGAAGTTAAGTGACTTCCCTAAGATCACACAGCTAATAAGCCATGAATTAAGCCAAGCCTTTTTGAGGCTAAAAAGTGTGTCCAAGCTGCTATATGAGATTGTCTGTACTTCCTATTCTCACCACC
This sequence comes from Orcinus orca, assembly GCF_937001465.1. NCBI lineage: Eukaryota > Metazoa > Chordata > Mammalia > Artiodactyla > Delphinidae > Orcinus > Orcinus orca. The sequence continues at coordinate 98,485,783 of NC_064568.1, read as the reverse complement.
ATTTCCAAAGGGCAATTAAGAATGAATGAAATAACATGAATGGGCCTAGAGGGTATTCTGCTGAGTGAAATAAATCAGAAAGAGAAAGATAAATATCCCTTGTTTTCACTTATACGTGGAATCTAAAAAAAAAAAAAAAAGAGGAAATGAAACAGAAACAGACTCTCAGATACAGAGAAAAACTAGTTGTTGCAAAAGGGAGGGGCATGGAGGGGAAGGGCAAAATAGGTGAAGGGGTACAAAATACCAGTTATAAAATAAGTAACTCATGGGGATGTAAGTACAGCACAGGGAAAATATCAGATTGTAATAACTGGGTATGATGCATAATATATAAAAATATTGAATTGCTATGTTGTACACCTGAAACTAATGTAATATCGGGTCAACTATATTTCAACTAAAAAAGAAAAGCATGAATGAACCTAATTCTTTAAAGTTGTACACAGTTGACCCTCCATATCAGCTGATGTGGAACCTGCAGATGCGGAGGGCCGATTGGAAGGGACTCGAGCTGCTGCAGACTTTGGAGCCGCGGGGTGGTCCTGGAGCCAATCCCCCAAGGAGACCAAGGGATGACTGTGTATATCCCTTTCACAATGGACAAAATTAAATGTCAGAAGAAAAAACTCTATCGGCCATGGTTTGGCACGGACAGCAGGCAAGAAGTCCCAGAGCCTCTCTGAGTGGCCATGAGGCTGTGACACAGGTGTGGCCAGTGCCGAGAAGGCTGTCGGCAGAGGCCTTGGCTCCGAGGCCCGACAGTCAAGCGCAGCCTCTTCTCTTTGAGTCTGAGTCACTGAGTCACACCTCTCCTTGCTCGCTGACTCCAGCTTAATCTGAAGGGTGTGGTGAAGACTCCCCGCCTTAAGCTGGAGGTTTAACCTCGCTTCTTTTCTAGGGAAAGTGAACGACCCAAGGGAGTGAGCTAGGGATTCGGCTGTTGCTTCCAAGCTTCATGAAATCTCCATTTTAGGCCAAATTTACAATATTATGCTACAGATGATAAAGTTAGTTTTCGATTCTGCTTCTGTTTTTTTAATGTCCTAAGGAAACCCTAGGGCCTTGGCAAGCATTTTCAAATAAGGCCAAGTACTTACGATCATTTTCGAAACTCTACATATTGTAGGTAATTTTGCCCGTACTGGTTTTTTGTTTTTTGGGGTTTTTCTTTTTTTTGGTTTTGTTTTGTTTGTTTGTTTGGGGAGGGGTTGGCCACGCCCCACGGCATGCAGGATCTTAGTTCCTCGACCAGGGATCAAACCTGGGCCCTGGGCAGTGAGTGCAGAGTCCTAAACATTGGACCACCAGGGAATTCCCACCCATACTGTTTTAATATTTAAGAACTTGACTTTTACTCTGTAAAAATTATGCAATAGCCATATTATACGAAGTGTTGATACAATGTCTTCACAACGTTACCCGGCCCCCAGACATGGCCCCTTCACCAATGGCCAATGGAGTTCCTGGGACTCAATGTTCTGAAATGAGAGCTCTGTTTCCTGGCTCATTGAAATCATATCCTGTGTGCTCTCTGCCACAACCCCAGCTTCTTGGCTTCTCCATGTCTCAGCCTGGTAACAACACATTAATTTATTTGTTTGGTAAGTTCTACTGTTGCTGGAAAAATATTGTACAAAGTAGATAACTTATTGAAGAAGACAGAACGTACCTCCTTTTCTCTAGCTTTAGTGGCAATTAGAAGTCACTCAGCCCATCTGCAAGCTGGTTGCCTTCTCTGGAAGATGCCCAGATGCTCCAAGGCCATTGCTCACACTCTTCGTTTACCACCCCAGGCCTTCTGGAAAATGCCAGAATGATCCCCCATTCCTCTTCCACTTCCCCCCAAAAGCTCATTTTCCTTTGGGAGAGAAATCTTTGACAAGAAAAGTCTTCAATAAACAGATAAAGCAGACTCTTTTATTTTTTTAAAAAACTCTCAAGTCATTAAGAAGCAGATACCACATTCAAAAGGTAATGAGAATTAGGCCTTTTCTCCCCCAATCACTCTACTGAAAGCCATTAGTAGTTGCAAATCGATTAGGCTAAATTGGCTCATCCCATTTTCTGTACCACAATCTAGGAAATGCAAACTTGCAGGGGGTGAGGAGGGCCGATGTGACATGGGAGAGGATTCATGCATCCTGGGCTGGCGGGATTTTTTCCACTGAAAAGGGGGTGAGTCAGTGGGGTTCCCCAAAGGGGTGACCAACCCCAGGGTTTTGCATCCAGCCTGTTTATGTATAACTAACACCCCACTCTTGCTAATTACATAAACTTGTCAGCTGTTCTTTTTACTTGACCATTTCTTTGCCCAGCATCTCCCACCTTCTATGTTAAAAACAAACAAGTGAACAAAGCTGTGTTCAAAACTCCACTACAGTTGTGTTGTTTCTGTGTCTACTTTCTCTGAGGACAATGAGGGGAAGCAGCCTGTTAGCATCATCTTGTATAGGTGTCAAGACACTCTTGCTGGTTTCCAGACTTGGGCTCTTAAGAACATTGCTACTGCTTCAACATTTTAATATTTTATTATTTTTTATATGAAAGTTCCTTAAATTGTAAATGCGTAAATGCTCATCATTTGCTGAATCCACAAGAAACTGACGTGTGTTTTTATTCCTCCTTCAGAGACAAGGAAATAGGTGATCAGGTAGCAAGAAGGATGAATAATTCTTCCTGTATCCTGTTTTACAGCTTCCTAAGAGGAGCACAGAAAGGGAAGAACATGGGCTTCTCTTTCCTGGAAGCAGGTATACCTGGGTCCCAGACCAGTCTTGCCCAGGCTTTCACCAGCTGTGTGACCTTGGGCAAGTTTCTTAATTCCGTTGAACCTCCATTACTTATCTACCCTGTGAAAAGTCAATAGGATAACTTGTGGAAAATAATTAACATAACAGTAATAGATGGTAGCAATTATTATGATTAGGCCCATAAGACTGAAGGAGCCAGAGCTTCTATACACAACTGGTTCAGCCACTCCGTTGGAACTGGCTGGTCTTCCATGCTGTGTGACATGAAAAGCTGAGGTCTCAACCAATTACTTTTAGTTCAGGCACTTACAGAGATAATTTTGACCCCATTCTAAGGCACTCCTCATCCTCTATTAAAGTAGAAAAATAGAAGACAACACACCCAGAAAACAAAGTCTTATTTATACTCAGTTATAGTAGAATAAAATAGATTGCTTTTGTAACGGACACTGTTGGTTTCCTTCCAAGCATCTGTTCCGCGTCATCCCAATTTCAGTAATGAAGATTATCACTCTACCCCATCTCCAGGGTGGACCCTGGTTGCCCTGTGCCAGTCAGTTTAATTATTGGTTTGGAGATGAACCTGAAGCTAAGTTAGTCATAGGAATCTCCAGGATTTTGTTTAAAGGTTGAAGGAAGAGGAATTCTCTCTTCCTCTGGGAAGGCGTGACTTGGACATGGAAAGCCAGGAGCTGCTGCAACCATTCCTACTCTGAGAAAATCCAAACTGAGAATGAAACCAACCACCAGAGAAGGGCAAAGCCAAAGTGAGCTCGGAGACACAGAGCCGGGGAGCTGATCAAAGCACTCCTGAAACTTACTAGAAAGTTGGACTTTTCCATTTCTTGAGTCAATAAATGTCTTTAAACCCATTTAGAATTGGATTACATGATATGTGTGGCCTAACATATTTTGACTGTTACGGCTTTATTGTGAATCACTATTGTACCACCACCCTCTCTTAAGGGTTGATATATAAAACCCCATCGTATATGTTTCCGCAGCTTCTAGAAAACCAGTCCTGAAGACATTATGTTACTATTGTCCTTTAATCCTGAATCCACATAGTAAATTTACCTTTTGAATATAATGTTAGAGAGGAACAATGTTCACTTTGAGAGAATCAACATGGTACCATTTTTTAAATTATAAGATCTATATACGAACGTAATTTCCTTTTTGCCTCAACTGTCTAGAAGAGGTACATAATGTTGTCAGGTTTGGTCATGAGAACTAAGGGTACCTTGGCAACGTGTGACAATAAGAAGACGAAGGAGGCTGAGGATGTGGTTATCAGGGACCCCCAACACCAGCTGGGCACCAAGGGGCAGCATGGGTCCTGGACACGCCTGAAAGGACAGAAGGCTAAGACAGGGAGTAAGTGTGCTCAAAGGCTTAGAACAGCTTGGACAGAATCAGGCACAGAGTAAACCCTTAAAACATAGCAGTTCTCTTCTGGGGCAGCATTTCTAAAACTGAACAAAGAATCACCTGCATGAGACCCACTTGAGGAGTACAGGAAAATGGTTAAAATGAAGATTCCTGGGCCTCAATCTAGGCCTAGTAAATCTGATTTGGGGTGGTCTTGGGAAATCCGTATTTCCACTGAGCTCCTCAACTGAATCTCCTGTATTCCAAATTTCCTAAACCTGCCTGCCCTAAGACTGACCCAGAGCACTTTTTACTGTATAGACCAGTGCCCCATTCCAGAACTCATGAATCAGATTCTCCTGGGTAAGAGTTTGGGAATATTTATATTTAACAAGCAACCCAGGAAATTCTGATGATCAAGTTCATTTAGGAAAAGCTTCCCAGAGGATACTAGAGATCAGTTGGCACTAGACCCAGGGGCTCTCCCACCCCAGGTCTGCTGGGCAACAGAGAAGTCCGGCGGGATCACATGGCACTAGAAGATGTGGCTAGGTCATCGATCCAAGGTTCCTCGTGATAATGAGCATTCCTACACTCCCCACCCCTGTCAGGTACAGTCCTAGGCCTTCTATTGGTTCCCAACATCAAGGCAAACCCAAGCCACGTAATAGGAGGCATTTGCCTGCAGTGATCCTCAGGCTTCAGTCTCCTCTCTTTCCTTTATTATTGCATCTCAACCATGGCTCCTTTAAGTCATCTGAGAAACTTTTAATAAAATTGATGCAGGGCTCCGACTCAAGCAATTAAATCAGAATGGCAGGCGCTGGGGAAATCGGATTGTTTGTTACACCTCCATCCCCCATCTAGCCGATTCTCACGTGCAGCCATGGCTGGGAGACACTGTGAGTTGTTACCATTCTCTTTCTCTAATCTTTACTGTCAATTGTCCTGCCTCAGCATTTTTATTTAAAAAGATCCTCTTTACCTGTTGCTGCAAATGGGTGTGGGAGTACATTTA